>NC_142846.1:5151515-5454545 GCF_061612785.1 Hesperophylax consimilis
TCCATCAGCGTTAATTTCAGAAAGCGCACGCTAATTACATTCATATCCGATTAACAATGTCACGAAAGACAGGGAGTGCTCATTACGCGACTAACAAGGTACCTTACAAGACCTAAGTACCTGACAAGCCGCACAATAGAGGTAGATCTTTTCAATGAGCCATATTCGTAAGACTCCCGGTAAACCGTACCGCGTCCCAATTGACCTGTTACTCTTTTTTATCAGGAGATATTTAAGAAAAATAGCGCTTTTAAAATTATCCAAGTATTAATTGATATTACACAGTCAAAGACGTGAACGGAGTCTGACAGTCCGACATCTTGACTTGGACGTATGTACCTATACCTACTAACAACCCAGCATATTTTTTCACGTGATACGAGGTGGCATATCGATACTATGAGTCCTACAAACATTCATTTGCTGGGAGCTGGGAGCTGAAAGCTGAGAGCCGTAACAGGAAAGCAGTACAAAGAAGCCGCATCGAGCGAACACAGTATCGCTCATGCCCTCTTTGCTCACAGCTCCCGTTTAAGGCGAAGCTTAATGCTAAATCACTATTTTGATTAATCTTTATAACGAATTGATGTACAATATGAATACCAAAAAATATACTTAAAATATAGATAAATTGGAGGTTTTTCTATCGTTTCGCTTCAGTAGAACACAAATAAAATAATAAATTACTCAATAAAAAATATTAATGTAAATTACTAAAAAAAATATTTTTTCAATAGAAATGTATGAACGCGTAAAGGAAACAACTTTAAGAAAATACAGGATTACAGCTAAGATTATCTGTGACAGTTTCACTTGATTAAATTTTTTGCTTTCGTATAAAATTATTTACAAAATAAATAAAAACCAGTTTTGTGCTTGAAATCGAACGTTTCTAGTCTCCGTTTGTCCAGCGATTTTAATGCATATTACCTACAATTTAAGGTATACCAAGAATATATAAATTTTTGGCTTCTAGCTTCCTCTTAATTGAGCCGTTGTTCAATTGAGTCGACTCTTTGAGGCGTTCGAAAAGATAGAGCTGATACCGTGGCTCCCGCTCTTAATAAAATGAGTCATTACCCATCGCTACAGTACACGTGTGTCTACATAATTAGATAAACGCCTAGAGATAACACTATTTTACCGAATTACACAGTTCTTCTGGATAAAAAGGTGTTTAAAAATCACATTTTCATGGTCTCTGTAGTCTTGGCAAGATCCTACTTAATTTTTTGATTCACTAAATCATGCCATGCTTCGTTTACCAACCATTTATAACTATCGCGTCATTTATTAGATTATGTTCGGTAAATTCCTTGGGGAAGAATGTTCTTAAATGTGTTTTTATTACATCTATTAATTAAATATATGTTTCATATTAAAAATCTTTGATATTTCCCGGTTGATTTTTTTCACCAGAAGTATCAACACTGTTTATCAGCGGTACCGGTGCTCTACGAGCTAGTTGCAAGTGTTTCGCGAAATGATGAAATTTAAATTTAATGCTATTTCATCTTCGTATTTATGGAGGATTAAATTCAATGCTGTATATTCAAACCTCACAGTGCATGATTATTATTGTGAGTTGAACAAATGATGGCTAGATGGTAGCACTAGCGTTCGCAAGGAACATACGGAAGCAGCTCGGAAGGAAACAGTTGCTGTGACCAGATTGCTGTCGAATGTTCATACAATTCTCCTTTGAATAGAGATTAATGAGAAAAGTACCAATAATACAGAAATAGAAAATAAGTAAATTACTTATTAGCATATTTTCATAGAAATATTAATTAAGCACCATCCTTTTATCATATTCCAGCAATTAAAATCTGAACCGTTGTTGAGAGGTTAAGTTTGACAAAGGAAATCATTTTCTTTTCTTTATTAGGTACGCTTTAACAAATCACTCTTTTCCAGATTATCGTTGAAAGTTCCTACCCACGTTGCGTTACGATTCATTTTGTTTATTACCTACCTTACATTTGCATAAGTCTATTTATAACATGTTTGTGATATAAGTCCACTTTTCAGGTTATCAACTGGTGCCTGAACTAGTGCCTGGTGACTTGAGGGTTGGAAGTCAACCAAGAACTCTTCTAGGTTCAAAAAATTTTGAAAAACGTTTCGGCAACACAACATCATGCGTAAGTTTATTGTGTTAATTAAATTATGGAGCTAAAAAATACAGATCATGAGACATTTTGAAAATTTGTTATTATATCCTTGATATTTACTACAGACCTAGAAAATTTAATATATTTAAATACAGTATTGTACAAACAAAAACGTGTTTAATTTAAATGGAATAGATTACAATATGTGAGAAAAAAATGTTGTTGCTCCAAATGTCGAGCCACTGAATAATAACCATGGAACGGGTCTGGCGTTGCCACCATCTTGGCAGCCATTTTTGTGCCACCATTTGGACAGAATATTTTTTTTGTATGCTAAGTCCTCTCTTAAGTATTTTATTTAGTAAGGAAACCCGGAAGAAATGCCATTCAAGACAAAGAATTGAGAGTTTTTATTTCAAATAATAGACCGAATGTCGGTGAAATCTATAAGGGCCGAAAAGATCAGGTATCATTGTATAACCTAAAAATTTTTTCTGAATTTGGAGAAAAAATCAAATTGATGTAAATTTCGTTTTCTTTGGGTGTATAAATTCATGAAAACATAAACCTAATGCTCAGGCAATATTTCAGACCATGAATAAGCAAGTATGCAACATATAAAATATTACCCTCAAAAGGCTCATTGTTAGTCACCGATCTGCGTATAAACTATTTATCATCGCACCTTAGGATATGACACCATTTTGAAATGACACGTCGTAATTTTTCAAACGCTTTATGCTAAAATTCTGGAATATTTTCGCAAAATAAAAACAAGATAAATTGACGAAATTTTAAATTGTGTACACAGGTAATAGGGGCGCTTAACAAACACTCTCTAGAAGTGTGATCCATGTTGATTAGATAGAAAACTGATGTCACCTATTTACATAAATAAAAAAGAATTCTAAGCCCTAGACTAGCTAATGACATTGATAATCTGTTCCGGAAAGGATTTTGATATTTTAAAATAGTTGTTTGACAATTTCATCATAAGAAAGGTCAAATTGAAACGCTCACAAGTATCTTTTCTATACGTTTATTTCTTCGGTGTGTAAAGGTATAGAATTTAATGACACTTATGAGGATTTTCATTATCGCCAATTTAGCCGGGTTGTTGGCTGAATGATTCTGTGGTTCTCCGATCCCCAGAATCCAACGTTGCGTGATTACTCTCGGTGTGCAATAATGAGAATTCGGATATTTCCAATTTACTTTTTATTTTAACAAAACTCACATTCCAATAATTTTATAAACAAAAACAGATCACGTACACTAGAGGAGATTTAGGGCTAAGCCCACGGCTAGACCGCTGGAGACAGAATTAATTATTTGCCGCGCGAGGTATCACGCGCAGGTTTACAATGATACCAGCCTCACAAGAATGTGGGTAAAAGTAATGTTGTCATTATTTTCGGGATATGTAAACTCTCTATAATTTACCCTACGGAAGGTCGGCATAGTGAAATTTGACTTATTATCACGGGGAACAGTGTAGTTAGAACGGCCTTAGACCGTGTTTAAGACCGGCATAATTATAACCACTCTGAAACGGCACATACTAATTTATTTATTTATTTATTTTGCTTTTACTTTATTAATATGTATTTACTAAACTAGGTTTTTTTGCAAGTTATACTTGACATAAATAAATTTGTATTACATTTTTACCTACTCAATGTGATATTATTCCTTAAACTATAACTATTAATTGTATCTTTTTAAATAGATTTATTTTAATTTCACTTTTGTTTTCGTAAATGAATGCAAATCTTGGAAGTGTAAACCAACCCACTTCTCGACACATCATCGACATCCAATCCAACATTCGATGACAATGCATTCTATTTACTTCGGTGGCAATCATGTATACACGCGGAAACACACGCATTTCTCTGAAATCGAATGAGATTACAGCAGTTAATTTATCTGCGAAATAAATATCATGATTCGTCGACTCTAGTTCCCGTGTAGAAAGGTTCAATCCTAAATAAAAATAAAAAAAATTTAAATATTTTTTTAAAAAGATGAATTTTAGTAAAAAAAATAAGTTTTTAGCGGGTTTATTTATCTTAATTCTATATTTTAAATGTGTTTATCTATTGTTTACATGTTTCACAGAATTTGAACAATGCATCATTATTTGCCAGTTGATTCACAAAACTGATCTTTGCAGATACAGTTAAAATGTCTAAAAATATATACAAATGATTTTATAATTTCTAATTACTTTACCAAAATAGCATTTTAAGGGTGTGATGAGACAACAATGCCTACTTAGTTACGGTAAGTATAATCAAATTTTACCCATCGGTAGATTTGTGTACCTCCTTGTACGTTTAGTAAAGCATGAGGCTTAAAATATTACATTTTGTTGGTTCCTTACCTTTGTCTGCGGTGCGTGGTTTGAAGGACAATGAAAGCTCAATAAAGCTCTAGCTTCTTCACAAAGGTATTGTGGTTGTACTTTAAGGGTAGAAAATCTCTGAACCTTCAGGTCGGGATCGGTCAAGAACCGGTCACATGACAAGCATGAAAACCCCCCACGTAATTATTCTTGACATTTCAAACATGTCTTGTGAAATTGACAATACTGTCAAGAAAACTCAGTCCTTCCTATTCATTTTCCTATTGCTTCTGAAAACTGTATTTTTTCATAACACATTTCTAGCGTTTTTCAAACGGAATTTTTTTTTAATTCTCCGCTTTGCTTAATTTTGCTATTCGTTATTTAGTGTGCCTATTTCCTCTTTCATATTTATACTTCAAACACTTTAAGTTGTCCAGTCCCGAGAAGTGGTCGGAGCCAAAAGGTATGTACATTATATATCAATTTTTCAAAGGAAAATTATATTTTCACTATAAAGTTTTTTTTTTTTATATATCAGATATTTGTTTATGTGTTTAGAATTGAATGAGACACAAATCGGATTGCTCGAAAAAAATATTATAAAAAGTTCTGAAGGTAAAATAACACCAACTGAAAAATTTTTTAAAGAAAATTTCCAAATTAAAAAAAACAGATTATGTTCTTTTGTACGTTAACGTCCCTTCTTCCCTTTTCAATTTCATTTTTGGCTCATAAAATACTACATTAAGAGTGGTAAAGTTTTGTTTGCTTCATGCTGCCATTCCTGGATTACGAATAATCTGACTATATATTTGAAAATCTCCTACTACCATCAGGAGCGGAATGGTTTTTGTGTAATGATTGAGAAATTAGCCAGCTGAAAAATTGAACTCACGACGCGGTGCTCGAATGGGAACCCAACACGATACCATCTCAGCCACTGACCGGTCACAGAAAAAAAAATAATCAACTCTGTGCATATGGATAGACATTTTTGTCAACATATTTAATCGACTCTGTGCCTATTGATGTCCATTTTAATCGACATATTTAATCTACTCTGTGCCTATTGATGTCCATTTTAATCGACATATTTAATCTACTCTGTGCCTATAGTCCAGTCAGTGGGGGATAAAAAAGGGCTCCACCTTGCAAAAGGTTAGGTAGTAGCGATTTTCACATATGTTGTTAAGATTGGGACTCTAAAGAAAAAAAAAAGTTTTCGACCTTGGGGGGGTCGAGCTCGACCCGCCATCTTGGATTGAAGGTGCCAAAATTTGGTTTTTTCAAAATAATTATGAAGTGGTTGATTTTACAACCAAATTGTTCAAAGCAAACTTAAAGACAACTAAATTACCTACATTTTTTGTAGAAAGTTTTTTTTGTAAATCTAATTAGGTAACGAGTTACAGCGGTTGAAAGAAGAAAATTTTGACAAAAAATTGTAAAACTCCAGTTTTCTTGATAAATTTTGTACGAACATATTACACAACATCATTTTAACGTATTTTTACATTACAATATACTTATATAGCATCATCCGTGTGCTCGATGACGTTGATTTGTTATAGTGGGATCCTAGTCTAAAGCTTCCTTAAATTCGAACTCGCCCCATTTCCTTTGTCGCTTTTCACTGAAGAAGGAATGCGCAAAGGTACGAAATCATCATTTTATGGTGTTTTCGAACAACTTCCAGAAGGCGAGCAACTTGGAGGTAGCAAAATTAATGTTGTGGATGGAGGATATCTTTTACATAAAGTTGT
This sequence comes from Hesperophylax consimilis, assembly GCF_061612785.1. Classification (NCBI taxonomy): domain Eukaryota; kingdom Metazoa; phylum Arthropoda; class Insecta; order Trichoptera; family Limnephilidae; genus Hesperophylax; species Hesperophylax consimilis. The sequence continues at coordinate 5,157,743 of NC_142846.1, forward strand.
ATGGAATCGGAATGATTATTTTGGGTCAATTTGCGAGAAATACGTTCACTATGTAAGAAATCACTATGGATCACATGCAGTCATTGTTTTCGATGGATATCCGCTTGATGATGGTGAAAAAAATACGAAAACCGCAGAAAGACTTCGCCGATCGAAGAAGCACATGTCTGCAGATGTTCTTTTCGATGAAACAATGCCAGTTCAAGTTTCACAAGAACGATTTTTAGCCAATGAAAATAACAAAGTCCGTCTGATTTCGATGCTTACAAATCAATTTATACAGGATGATTTTACAGTTAAGCAGGCTGAAGAAGATGCTGATGAGTTGATTGTCAATACTGCGATTTCCTTGTGTTCATCATATGACGCTGTTTTCATTATTGGCGAAGACGTTGATCTCCTAGTTCTGCTGACAGCATTAGCACCACCCAAAAGTAGTATATATCTTCGCAAACCCGGGAGAGGTAAAACTTTTGAAAGACTGTATTCCGCGAATAGTGTGAAATACAAAGAGGCGGCTGAGAATATTCTGTTTCTTCATGCCTTTAGCGGCTGCGATACAACATCGTCCTTCTTCAACCAAGGAAAAACAAAATTTTGTTCGTTTGTGCAAAACGAAACAAGACTCAATGCCATGATAGGAATCTTCAAACAACATGATGCAACACCAGAAGACATAGCAGTTGCAGGAACACTCTGTCTTGTTGCTTTGTACGGGGGTGACATGGATAAGGAAACCTTGGAAGAAGTCCGCTACAAACGTTTCGCAAATTCGACAACAAAAAGCAAATTCAATCTTGCCTCTTTGCCACCAACGAACGACGCTGCACGGTACCATGCATTTAGAACGTACCATCAAGTCCAAAAATGGTATGGAATCCGAAAAAATCAGAAAACTGGGGCTGGAAACGTGACACCAACGGGCTTGTTCCAGTAAGAATGACAAAGAAACCAGCACCCGAGACTTTATTAAAATTTATTTCATGCAATTGTAAAAAAGGATGCGGCGTTGCATGTAGCTGCAGGAAAGCTGGATTGAAGTGTTCTATTGTATGTGGGTGCTGTAATGATCAAACATGCCGAAATTCGCCAGAGGTTCACATCGATGTCGAGGACGAAGAAGAAGAGATTTTGTCAATGGAAGCCCAGAATCTCAGTATCACAGGAAATGAGTTAGATGATGACATTGATGACGAAGACTGTTATTAAGTAACATAATTTATAGTAACATAATTCATAGTAATGTAACATAATTTCGAAATCTACCATCGCTGGTATATCTGTGGAGTAGACCTACTGGGGATACCACAATAAAAAATGCACCATGTTCTCGACCTCATAGTGGTATGGAAATGAGTTATCAAAATTATTATAATTATGTAATGAATAACCCGAAAAAATTACAAAGTTGGGAATTTCATCATTTTTTAGAAAAATATTCACATTTCCGCCACTGTAACTCGTTACCTATTAGATTTACAAAAAAAAACTTTCCACAACAAATGTAGGTAATTTAGTTGTCTTTAAGTTTGCCCTCAACAATTTGGTTGTAAAAACGACCACTTCACAATTATTTTGAAAAAAACAAATTTTGGCACCTTCAATCAAAGATGGCGGGTCGAGCTCGACCCTCCCAAGGTCGAAAACTTTTTTTTTTCCTTAGAGTCCCAATCTTAACAACATATATCAAAATCGCTACTACCTAACCTTTTGCAAGGTAAAACTCCCCACTGACTGGACTACTATGGATAGCCACTTTTGTCATCATATTTAATAGATTCTGTAACAATGAATGGCCACTTATGTCTATATATTTAATCGACTCTGTGTCTATGGATGGCTACTTAAGTCAATAAAAGGTAAGCATTTATATGAATAACATCATATATAGTTCAAAATGGAAATGAAAATACTCAGAAGCGTTCTCGAAAATTCCGATATTATAAAAGAGAAAGGGTTTTTTTCTGAAATAATGTCCTGATTATTTATTTCTGTCCATTGTTACGATTCCACGAAATGCAGAGTAATTTCGTTATTCATGATCCAGAACGCTCTTTAACAAGAAAATAATATTCACACCGACTTAAAATACTGTCTTTTGAAAAAAACACGTCTTTTAGATTTTATGCTTAGTATTTAATAAAAAAAAGTGGCTGTGAGTAGAGTAATATGAGAAAGCCTTTGCCCAACTTCCGCTGAAATTTGGTTCACTGGATGAAAAACATTTCAACATCCTGTGAACAACACGTAAATGTGCTCTCTCTTGTGGTTATAAAATGGAATATATTAAAATATGAATGTCTCAGGGGAAAAGGGTTTGCAAAATCTTTTCTCTATTGATTTAAAAAAAATAAAATGTAATAATGTGAAATTACTTTCATTGAAAAATTCTCTTTTCGTATTTAATTTCATATTTTTTACAGTTCCATGATAACTCAACACAGTGACAATTCAACACACTTTTAAAAAGTGATATAAAGTCATTAGAAACGATGATTTTTTTAAAATTTAAACCTAACCTAACGTAACCTACTTAACCCAGTTAATAAAGTTTTTGTTTCATCACTTTCCATGACTTTATATAACTTTTTAATGATGTGATGAATTATCATTTTGATGATTTATCCGGTCATCATTTTTTACATACCTAAATATATAAGTATTTATTTTACAAATAAAAATGGCATTATTATAACATATTTAACACAGTGCAATATTAATTGAATATAATTACTGCTCCTCACCATAAAAATACAAGGTTCTTTCTTGTGTTTGGTGTAATATAAAGTATTTTATTTTTGAAATAACATTTAATATTTAATTATTGAAGATGATATTAGCGATTCCTAGTTTGTCGATATGGCAAGGGTCCTGGGTTCGTTTTCGTTTAGGAATCGATAATATTGTCTTCAATAATTAAATAACATAAACTAAACAAAATAGTTACTCCCCACCGTAAGGATACAAGGTTCATGTGTTTGGAGTAATATAAAGTCAACACAGTGTAACTTAAAATAAACGCAATAGTCCCTCCTCTCCATAAATATTATTTATTATCAGAGATGTGCTTTATTTCAAATAAATCCATTTCAAATGGAAATGCAAAATGCAAAATGGGTATTTTCCATTTTGCATTTTAAATGCATTTCTAAAAACCATTTTGCATTTTGCATTTTAAATGCTTTTCTCAATGCATTTTCCATTTTAAATGCTTTTTTGCAACATTCTTCCTACTATCTCCACCCATCTTTTTTTCATAAGCCCAAAATATCAGTCGGTCCTCAACCTCGCTATGAAAGATAATTTCCATTTGTAAAGTTGCTCCCCGGTAAGAGCCCTGGAAATTGAGTGATACCATTACAAAAAATACCGATTCAAATACTGAACATGGGGCCATGACGCTGTAATATTAAACGTTAGATAGCAGTTTCTATGTTTTTACGTTGGCAACATTAGTCCCGCGCAAATTTTTTGTGGTTTCATAATATGTAGTGGTGTTTTTGGATTTATCATCATGTATAATGTTTGTTCTACATTGATGTCCATTATTATGACAAAATTGTTTAAAAATTCTATAATTATTTTAATTGTTTGACCTGAGAAACCATTTTGCATTTTCAATGCATTTTGAAAATGGGTATTTTGCATTTTGCATTTGAAATGCTTTTCTAAAAACCATTTTGTATTTTGCATTTTCAAATGGAAAAGTTTTGACCCATTTCCATTTTGCATTTCAAATGGTTTTGGGTACCCATTTTGCACATCTCTGTTTATTATCCTGTGTTTGGTGTAATATAACCTGTTAATTGTTTTAATATAAATACTTCCTGGAGTTTGAAGCTTTGTTTATTACTACCGGTTTTGCAGTGTTTTGTTGGTGTTGCAGTAACTTATGTAAAAGATACTTAAGTTAGGTATATAATTATCAATACAAAACTAACCCAAAAGATCTCGGTAAATCTCATCCATTTCCAAAATATTATTATTTCTTGTCATGTCCCTATCGGTAACCCGGCTTTCTCAATCAGAATAATACTATTTTATCCGTAACGTGTTTTTTGATATCGTTCGAACGTGTTAAAAAACATATTCTTTATCTATTAACCATTCAGAAGGCGAATGGCGAACGAGAAAGCAGATTGATATTTTTAAGTTTTTAAGACTTTTTAGAAGATAGTGAGAATGGTTCATCGTATTTGAACTTGCTCCATGTTTGCACGAATTTTGTAGTTTCATGTCAAACCACATGGGAACGTATGCTCTCATGAAAAACATGGTCAAAATGAACAATTTATCTGATGGCATTACGCTTCCAATACAAATTTGCAAGATACAACTAGATGGAGTAAGCCACCGTGCTTGTGACACCACTCCTGGACTACCGGGTTTCTTTTGGCAAGATCAGTGTTGTACCATCCAACTTAATAATCAAATGTCATAGAAGCACTTCGTTGCAATGAAATATAAAGAACAACCACTGTACTGGACAATGTTTCTTCATCATTTGAATCACACCATCGGTTAGATATTCTTGTATTAAACTTTACAACCAATTGCAATTGTTCAAGTGAAATGTTTTGAATTTCAAAATATTTTTATTATTGCCTTGGTTATGTTACCGACAGTGCCTGACCTAGGGGTAACATGCGTCAAGAAATGAGAACCCGGTTATACAATTAATGAAAGATACGGGTTCATCAATAAATATGTCTTTTTTATATAAACCAAAGTCATATCCTTTTGACCTTAAAAAAATCCACTTTATCCAAAGTCTTTGATATCATGAATTTAAATCTGGTACGTAGTTGTGCGTCACGCAATCTATTACTTTATTCGTTTTATTCTTAATGATTATTTTAAAGTTATAAGATGGCAGGAGCGATTGCTAGACCAGATCAAACCGATAACCGAGAACTGTAGAAGACGGAGATTTTCTGATGGAGAGGCAGAGTCTTAACGGCCTTGGTCGACAACAAATACAGAGGGGCACGCGGCCCAGGCGTAGGCGGGGTTGGGGAGTACCGGCGGACTTGTCATATAAATAAAAGCTTTAGATTTTATTAAACACGATCGTATAAATAAACATCATTTAACTGTACCAAAATATTTTATATAAAGACTGAAAACATCGAATATTTAGCGTGTTTTCTCAAACTTCAAAGGACCCTGAAGATAAAGGGAGCCCAAAGATTTAATTTTTTTTTAATTTTAAAACTATATTATTTTAATGCTTTAGATACAAGGACAGCTTTTCGTTTCGTTCAAAGGAATTCCGAAGAAAACAAATCGGCCCACATTAACCTACAAAAATATATTTAATATGATGCTGAAATAAAAATTCTATTTACGCCAATGAAATTCGAGATGACAAAGAAAAGTATAGGTAATGTAATTCCAGTCAGGTGCTTCACAGAAATGAAATGTGGGCCGAAAAATTCCCAGGTAAGAACTTATTCTACGTGAAATACAGCCCCTAGATAGATTTCTAAGCTGTGTTTTATAGTTTTCCTCGGAACTTAAATAATTTGTATTGAACATAAAAGGAAACACCGAAAATATAAATCTATATCTACAAAAATTCTTTAGCTTGTGTATATGGAAACATTGTTTTTTTTCAATTGAAAAAAGAAGAAAACTTGAATTGCCTTCCATAAAAATTTGAATGGAAACAAATATTCCATTGAACCCAACAGACTTGCGCTCTACCTCACTTACATATGCCTGACATCGTAGATCTCCATTTGAATTTCGTAAAGGTTGTTTTGTTTTGAAAACTCAAGCCTCGATTGGGCAAATATTTTGATCACGAAACATGCACATTATTGTAACTGGAATTTCAATATTCAGAAAAAATGCCTGTTATTGAAAAGGTACAATTCTCCGTTTTATGAAAAATTAAACATGCCAACGTGTGAATATAAATTGATTATGAGATGTACGACCATTTCAAAGTTTTTTTTATTTTGTTCCAATCAAATTTTCATTATTGCAGTTGTGAGAAAAAGCTGGCGTATAGTGACATATTTAACAAAATTTGAATAAAACCTTCACAGACCTGAAAATTAACTTCGAAATTGTTCAAATTCTATAAAACAACTCGTCCTCAATGCCACAAGGTTGAAGGATTTTTAAAAATATTTGACGTACGTTACAATAAATGGAATTGACATATTAAAATAATATCTGTCTTTTCTTTCGTGTGTGGCGCTGACAAACAATTTCTAAAATACTCGAAGCGTGCAATTAATATGAAAACGGCTCTAAATAATTCAGAATTTACTTACTATGAAGATATTCCTCTATTTCCAATATTTGCAGGCGGAAGTATGTAGGTAAGCGATTGTATTTCATCTTCTGACAAATCAAACCAAAATACATACACAAGGAAGTAAAACAATCGGAGCGTACATTTAATTCAGAGAGAGCTGTTAAAATATAGAATTTACTTACTACGACGTTCCCATTTTTTGCCAATAATTTTGGGGAAGGTATGTAAGTGATAGTGTTTCGTATTCTGACAAATGTTCTGATGTCTGAACCCAAAATAGACAAGGAAGTAAATGTCAATGCTCAAGAAAGGTATATAAGTGATCATGTTTCGTATTCCGACAAATGTTCTGACTTCTCAACCCAAAATAGACAAGGAAGTAAATGTCAATGCTGAAGGAAAGTATATAAGTGATCATGTTTCGTATTCCGACAAATGTTCTGACGTTTCAACCCAAAATAGACAAGGAAGTAAATGTCAACGCTCAATGAAGGTATATAAGTGATCATGTTTCGTATTCCGACAAATGTTCTGACGTCTCAACCCAAAATAGACAAGGAAGTAAATGTCAATGCTCAAGAAAGGTATATAAGTGATCATGTTTCGTATTCCGACAAATTTTCTGACGTCTCAACCCAAAATAGACAAGGAAGTAAATGTCAATGCTCAAGAAAGGTATATAAGTGATCATGAATCGTATTCCGACAAATGTTCTGACGTCTCAACCCAAAATAGACAAGGAAATAAATCTCAATGATCAAGAAAGGTATATAAGTGATCATGTTTGGTATTCCGACAAATGTTCTGACGTCTCAACCCAAAATAGACAAGGAAGTAAATGTCAATGCTCAAGGAAGGTATATAAGTGATCATGTTTCGTATTCCGACAAATGTTCTGACGTCTCAACCCAAAATAGACAAGGAAGTAAATGTCAATGCTGAAGGAAGGTATATAAGTGATCATGTTTCGTATTCCGACAAATGTTCTGACGTTTCAACCCAAAATAGACAAGGAAGTAAATGTCAATGCTCAATGAAGGTATATAAGTGATCATGTTTCGTATTCCGACATTGTTCTGACGTCTCAACCCAAAATAGACAAGGAAGTAAATGTCAATGCTCAAGGAAGGTATATAAGTGATCGTGTTTCGTATTCCGACAAATGTTCGGACATCTTATGCCAAGGAAGTAAACTTTAATGGCCAAGGAAATTTACATAAAAACCTACATAAAATTCCGATACTAATGGGATAGTCATACAATGTTTAGGGTAAGCATTTTTTCGCCGGGCATAACCTTAGTTTGAAAATAGGTGTAAGTAGAAATACCAAAACCACTGTTACGGTAAAATGGATCTTATCAAAAATTTCTAACTAGTAATTCTATTGACAGTAGAACTCGTGTTAAAAAAGCATATATTCTCTTATTTAATAAATCAAAAACCAAGAAAGTATTTAAGTACCAAGTGGGTTCTTAAATACCGAACTTCTTAATTATAAACCATAAATATTTCATTTAACTTTTTTTTGTTCATTTCAAACAAGGAATTATACAATTTGTCCGAAGAAATGTTGTCAAAGACCATAATTATTTTTTCACATTTTCTTCAGGCCGGTAGGTACCATAATATTGATTAATCCCAAGGTTCTTAGAACATGTAAGAATACAATATTTTTCATTGAACCTTGGATTATTCTGATTTACCAGTTCGTACTAGAAACCACGATCATGCGAACTCTGGCGGGATAAAAGATAATATCCAAGACGGTCACAACGTTGAACTGGATCCGGAACGTAACAAACAAATTAACAGATAGATGAAACGCCAAATGGTCGATTTAAAATAAGACTCCGCAACCAATAACCCAAAATCAATAACATTTATTGAAAATGATTTCAATTTAAAATGTTAAAAAAATACCTCGTTTTTCATAAACTAAACACAAAAAACAACACGTAAATAAAATTTCGTGTTCAGCTTACGTTTGTGGTGTGACATTATATTATATCAGTGTGTACTTAATTGTTCATGTAGGTGTTAAAGTGTGATAAACTGTTTTTATAAACTGACATTTATCGTGCTTAGGCTGAGACAATATGATATGTTATTGTTGTCTTTATGATAACAATTGTATAGTGGGTTGAGGAATATTGTACTATAATTTGTAATGCGTAGTAATGTAATAAAAAAGTATAATGTCGTATTTCACGTCACAATATGTTTAGGTGTTAATTCAAAAGGTAAATTTCTAGTTGTCTCTCTAATTTGTTAACAAAAATATACCTAATTATATTACAAAGAAAATTGGCAATATTTGTTTTTGAAAGGCAATAATCACGAGGCAACTTTTGTAAATATTTTCTACTTCACAAATACCACTATATAATATTCATTAGCACAGACTCGTGATTTTTCATGGGTCTGTGCTAGAGAATAACAATAGTTTTAAATCTATTTGAATTAATAAATACTAAAAAAAATACGTAGACGGAAAATGTAAATAACTTATTATTGTAGAAAGCAATCACTTTGTTGTTTGACATATTTAATAAAATAAAATACTTTTAGTTTTAAAGCCACTAGCTTTAATAATTTTTAGAACCGACCGGTTTCGCTTTACTCAAGCATCTTCAGGGTCCAAAGTATTACTAGCAATAATATTCTAGTAATAATTTGTACCATGAAGATGCTTGAGTAAAGCGAAACCGGTCGGTTTTAAAATTATTAAAAACTCGTGGTTTTAAAACAAAAAGTATTTTATTTTATTTTATGTAAATAACTTATTCAAAATCTCTCTATGAATGATTCATGTCCGAAATTAAGTAATTTAGGTACTTAAAAAAATTACCTACAATCCTAACCTAATGTAACCTATATCCTAGTTTTTTCATCACTTTATATCACTTTTCAAGAGTGTGTTGAATTACTAGTAGCCTGAGTTGCCCGATTACCATCATATAAATATTTTATAAAAAAATTACATTAGTAATCCAGTTAAAAACGGGATGGCAGGCAAATTCCTGGTAAACTTTTAGTAAATTCTTAATATGAACACGTCATGCACCTGTATTTGCCTTGATAATACACGCACAATGACAAAATGCGGAAATAATAGGATTTTATGGACTCGTGTTCCGACGTGGTTCAAAATTATGCTTTGATTTGAGCCGATATTGTTTATTTACACGTGTCAATTTTATCTCTTATCTTCTACCTGGGTCACACATGCTGAACCAAAGATAGGTATTATCTTTTTCAAAAGTAGGCACAACAATAAAGTATTTACTTTGAAAAAAATTAAGACGAAATACTGACGTCTTACTAGTCTTAGCACTTTACTGTGCGTTGAAATGTGAGGAAAATACATTTATTATATTAAACAAAATACACTAAACAAACTTTATCTGAGGGTAAATACTAAGGGTAGAAGAATTATTCCCAATAAACGGAATAAAATTTCGCTCTCTTTGTTACGTGAGAAAAACTATTATTTTCGTTTTGATTTAGGTGCTAGTAACTAGAATCAAGCTTTTATTGTTGAGAATGGGAAGTGTTTCATTAGTAGAGATAGTATATTAAAATACCGAAAAACCATGGCGTGCCTTGACATGATAATTAATTGGTAATCGACAATAATTAACAATTAATTACCATGTCAAGGCACGCCTTGGTTTTTCGTGCCACGAAAAACCAGAGCGTGCCTTGACATGATAATTAATTGATAATCGACAATAATTAACGATTAATTATCATGTCAAAGGACGAAAAACCAGAGCGTGCCTTGATATGATAATTAATTGATAATCGACAATAATGAACTTCTGTTTCCACTAAGAGTTAGGTTAATGTCTCTATTTCACGCAAGCTTATAATTACGTTGTCTTTCAAAAGACGATTGTGATTTTTTAAAAACTTTCATGCAAAACCGCACATACCCAACTGCTCCCAACCGTCAGGAAACAGTGAGACTATGGCATCCCCTATTTGGCTATGTTGTAAGGCTGAAGATAGTGAAGAGGAGAAAGAGCTATACGATATGGGAATTGAAAGGATAGGAAGTACCTGGTTATTTAGATCTATTCGCCACGCACGGCCAAAGCCATTTTAATCAACTTATCAATTCTAAAAGGTGATCTTACACCAGGGCTATACTGAGAGTATCTTCCACTCTGGAATGTGCCGAAAATATGCTGTTTATTATTTTAAATGAGTAAATTGTGAAATAACACAAAAAATAAAATAAAATTTACTCGGCACACCGGGATTTGAATCCGCGATCTCCGGCTTGCAAGTCGAGAGTCTTACCCCTCGACCATTTAAGCAGTTGATTTTTTAAATTTTATTTTCAAAAAAATATTAGTTAACGTTTTTACCACTAATATTATGAACCTTGTTTTTATATTTTTTTATATATATATTTCATGTCTGTTCTAAATTAACGTTACTTTTGTTTATTTAAAAACTCTGATAATATAAATAAAACAATATTTTTTTACCCGCCGAATTTCAGTGGGTGTAATTTAAGTAGGTGTAATTGTTTTCGTGTGCAATTTCATTTCTTGTGTAGTTCTGGCAATGGTATGTGAAATTTCGTTCTTACATCTCAATATCAGTAGATCCGGCGCTGGTTCTTGAACGCGTAAAATCGCTAGTTTTCTTTAAACAGTAATAGAGCAATGTAGCTTTGAAAATGACTCCGTCCCACAGGGACTAACCGTATTTAGATAAGATGTGATGATATTAATATCTGCTTCGTTTAGCATCCAGCTTTCCTCTAGCCACTTATTACAGCCCTTTTGTTAGAAAATATCAATGAATATAGTTAATATTGATGACTATTCTGTCGACGGCGTCACCAAATAGATTTAGCTTAAAAACCAGACGTTATGCAAACATGGCATTACTTAGTTTCAATATAATTCATCACTCTATCGATAGCCCGTTCCTCTTGTAGTGCTACGGCGTATACGTGCTTGAAACTTTACAAATAGTCGTCACCATAACATGTTCAAGATACTACAAGGCAGAACGGATGTTCTAGAACAGCGTAAAATGACACGAGGAATGGTGCTGTGGAATGAAATTTCTGAAACAGTGAATGTAATTAATTCCTCTTTGAGACTAGACAATACCCTAAAATATTGACAGAATTTTAACGACGTAAGTGAAGCAGCCCAAAACAGATAAGTGATGAAGTGGTGTAAAAATAAAATACGGCGTGCGGCTCTGCGTAATGGACGCACCTACGGTCGACTTTGCCCTAGCAGGTCTAGAAAATCGACCTCTCCGTGGAGATTCCTCGAAAAGTTACTTATTCATCGCCAAAAAAAAATTTATTGGTAAGGTCCTGTTTTTATTAATCTTAAATATAAATAACTTACGCCTGTAGATCCCTCTAGAACCATTTAAAATTTTAGTAATGCGTTTATCAGAAAAATTAAAATGTGAACCTCGAGCGAATCCTCGGCATTACAGTCTTATATCGCCATAACACTAGAACGACCGGGTGCTGCTCCATATCAATAAATACCGCGACCGTCATTTTGACGGCTGGCCATATAAGTGAAATTTTTTGTTTAGTATAAAATAAGTAAATCAATAATTAATAATTAATTGCTTTATGTAATTAGGTAAAAATTTGTATTTTTTTTAAATAATCACTCGGAAATAATTGGCGACTTGAAATACGTGCGCAGAAATCTACATGAGATAGAAAACAAAATAAAAAAAACATTTGCCAATCAACGTACAGATTGATATCGAATAATATGCGATACCGAAAAAAGAGAGAGACAGATTAGTACTATAATTTTGCTAGGTGGAGTGGATATATATTGTAAGCTCTGATAAAAAAAGTTGTAAACCAACCAAGTCTTCAGCAGGCAAGCTCAGTCTTTTTAGGAATAAATCATTATATTTCCCATATAAATAAGATACGTAAGTACATGTTTTTTCACCATTTAACAAGAATCATAAAAAAATAATAATACAGTATTGTCACATTACATCGGGCAGCCGTCCGAATGACGGCTACGGTCCTTCTAGTGTTAAGTAGCCTTAAGAATTTTTTCGTATAATTATCCCAGATCTTATGTGTGTCAGAATGAGAAAATTGTGCTGTAAATGGATCAATAATCATTTCCAAAGATAAACGAATGTTTAAGAGACAAGGTATTGTATGCATAGCACAAAGGATAACATATTATTTTTATTCAATTCCCGTCGGCAACATGTACTTTTGCTTGGAAGATTTTTTCAATTTATACAGGTGTTTCAGAATAGTAATTACTGTTTCAAAAAATAATATGGATTAATAATCTGTCGTACAATGGTAAAAAATATATTAACAAAAAAACGATGGATTTTATTCTTTGAAGTAATGATAATAGAATTAATTTTCAGCATTATGTCCAATCTGCCAATGCCTCCAGTATCAGCATTATGTTCCACGTATATTTCATGTTAAAGGAACGAACCAACCGCAAACGCCGCGAGCCTCAAAGGGTTAATTCCTTTCCCATGATTTGTGGTTCGGCTAACAAGTGTATACGTAAACTAATACAGCTAGAGCATTATTATTAAAGTTGATAAACAATCCGAAAATTTCACTGATCTTAGAATAGCCTTTGTAGCATGCAAAGTAAAACTTTCCCTCACTAAATGAGTTGAGATATAAAGAACTTTTTACTGTTTTCTTTTCATTTTATTCGAAAATGCGAAAATACGAAAATCTCACCCGGAATATTTTATAATACGGTTCAAAGTTTTTACAAAGTTAAGGTCTTTGAACAGTCAAAACAAAAGTTGGTAAAAAAAGTGAAGTTCTAAAGTGTTTTAGCACTCTGAAAATATTAAAGTTAAGGCGATGCACTACGTCGTGCAATATTTTTAATTGAGCCGCTATCAATAACAACCCTTGATGGCGATAAGGTTTAAATTCTCGCTTAACACCATCAGCCTGTTTTGAATTACGCAAAAAAAAAAACATGGCCAAAAAGTGCCTTTTATTTTATTTTGTGGATGTTCAGGCATAATATTTAATTTTTTTTCAATCATTTTATCAATAACTTAATTTTTTACACTATACAATAAAATCATAACCGAAAATGGGTTCGTAAGTAGGAGATTTTGAACTATAAAGCAGTTTTCATAGGCCTTATACATTATTTTTTTTCTGGGCTTATTAAAAGATTTATCTAAAAAATACTAGGATTATTTCAAAGGCCAAGATGTATTCTACTCGCAGTATTTAATTAAAGCATCTGAAACATTTTTAGGCGACCAAATTTTCAAACCAAAAACACATGATTTTGAATTACTACGTATTGCATCGCCTTAATTTATTTGTATATAATTAATGCCTTTTGGCTTTTACATACGATACTTAGAATATAAAAAAACATGAATAAATAATTAAGCAAAATTGAGAACCTGTATAATTAAAATGAAAAAAAAAAAAAATTTACGGAGTTATTTTTATAGAACACTGGCATGGAACATTATAATGTGGAAAATAATTATGACTTTGTAACATTCGAAACCTGGAAATGCTTGTAAGTTCATAAATTTTTTAAATACTTTTACCACTATTTACCACAAACTTTTTTTAAATCGACAAATAGGTTCAAATCAGAAAACTTAGAAGCAACTGAAATCAGAAAATCCTTAAATAGTAATTCCAGTACTAATTACCTCTCTAGCATTTATTTTTCCCCCGTAATCACCCTAATTATCCCTTCATATTTGTTTCGCCCGTAATCCCAATAATCACCCCTTCACATTTGTTGACCTCTCTGAATAGTTATGTTTATCGGTCATTATTTTGTATTCTATGTTAGTTTTAATAATCTCTCGATAAAAGAAGGTCCCTATTATCAGATCAGTAGTGCAATAATTATTAAAATAGAGTTATTTTAAAGATATTTATCCATTTTGCTCCCAACCATCTGAAGCCAGTGAGACTACGGCATCCCCAACTGAGGTATGTTGTGAGGAAAGAGATGGAGAAGAGGAAAGTAGAGAAGTATCTGACTATTCAGATCTGGTCACCAAACACGACCAAAGCTATTTCAAGCAACGTTTGAGTTCTGAATGGTGGTCTTACACCAGGGCAATACTGAAAATAACTTTAACTCTGAAAAGTGCCGCAAATATACGATATATATTATTTTTAATAAATTTTACTTGCGCATGCCGGAATTTGAACTCTCGACTTCTATCTTGCTAGTCGGGAGCTTTCCTCTCAACCACGGAGGCCGTCAAAATGTGTTGTTATTGTAGAAATAATTTTGTTTGTCTTAGTCACCAAATACCCTCGAACGGTGAGATATCATGAAAGGGGCGAACCATTTTTTAAAATGAACTTAACGCAACTGTTTTCAGTACACAGATTAAGCGATATAGCTTTTAAATTTTCTTTAAAAAACACAAAAGTTATAATTTTTAATTTGATTAACCCTAAAAAGATAAAAAGTATGGTTGTCTCTTTTATTATTTTAATTACAAAACGTAGCATCTTGTCTGTCTCAGTCAATTCAGTCGTCATGCAGTCGTCGGTTGGAGTTAGCTTACGTGAGACAGCTATGTCGCAACGGCAAGTACTCTGAATACCTAGATATGGCTATGATATACGTCCGCGAGACGTATGATTATTTATTGTGAAATTTTGCTAGTCACATATTTTGTGTAGTAAAAAAAAGACTGGTAAGCATTTAGTAATAGTAAAAAGTGTCAAAAAGACAAACTATTTAATAAAATGGTCTAATTTTAGAAGAATTTTTTTTTTTTGATTTACAAATATTTATATATTTTTTTTAGGGTAAAATTATCTAACTAAAAATGTTATTAAAAAATATGAGCTAAATTAATTACAATAAAGTAATGCGTAAAACATAAAATTTTCTAAAAAGAACGTATATATTTTATATTACTTAAGAATGCAGTTGAATACGTCTCTGGGACGTATGATTTTTTAAATGCGAAAATTATTATCATTCTAGTGTTAATACGATAAAATAGTTAACAAAAATGTTTGGTGAAGCCGAGTAATAAACCAGTAAATACTCTAAATAACAGATGAAATTGTACAAGTTTTGCAAGGATTAATTATGAACACTTTCCAACAAAGTGCGCATTTTATTTTGTTTTAGTTTTTGTCGCATAACTTTATTCTGCAGAATGACCGAATTGCTTTTCTTGGCAGATATCCAAACCGCTGAAAACGCAAGAAATCGTTATTGATATCGTTAGGATATTCACAGCAGTGTTTTCAGTTTCAATAAACGTTCCCAACACTCGCTTGCAGAGCATTAAGTCAATAATCACGAGCATTAATGTGATGATTATTGTATTTACTTCGAGAAATTGAGCACATGGCTCAGATGTTCGTGAAACTTGTGTAAATTGAAGAACATGAAAGTAAACAAAACGCAGAGGTATGAGATTGATGAATTGGTGAAAAATTATGCGATTAAAATTAAACAAAGTGAAATGAATTAATGTGTGGCAACGCAACTCGTGTGGTTCTTCTTAATTACTCCTCTAAATATAATAATAATAATTGGATAATTTGTAGAGCGCCGTTTTTGTGAAAAATCACCTCAAGGGCGCTATATCATATATTTTTAAGGGTAGTTTTAACAAAATGGCGCAAAAAAAAATAATATTGCTGAAAGTATGCGTTACACACGTTTATATATTATTTTTGTTAAGAGATGAGGGTTGTCTAGGAATTTAGGGATCTAGATATATATTAAGATATGAGGGTTGAGTAGGAGTCTAGAGATAAGTGTATCAGGAGTGACGGAATGAGGGATATATATCACTCCCACTGCGGCGCAAGGCGATGGAATGAGAAACCAGTTGGAGAGGACAAAGTGTCCCCCCAAACCAGTCTCTCTCTCGATTTAGCATGCCAGCCGGTAGGCAGGCAGCTGCATTGAACCCGGACACCCCTGCTAAATCACAAAACGTAGCGAACCACTTGCGGTGACCTACGGCAGAGGCGTTATCAAATAAACGGTTTCCGGGCGGCGGTACCCAAATCCGTTTCCAAATATATGGACGATTAGTTGTATTGTACCGAGCTTTTCATACTCTAAATAATATTTGCCTTAACTCTAACATTGACTTTTTTTCAGATTCACTGCCCAAATTCAAACGTGGCATCATGTCAATAATTTAAACTGTTCAATGCGCATACATACAGACACACACACAATCACACACAAAAACTAACTTATACAATACACACACACTTATATACTACACACGTCACCTGGTAATAAAGGAATAAACATACCACTTAGCAGACATTACAAGGAAACATATCGTAAGTACCCAACATGAAGTATCTTATTCCTGTATATTATTTCATCTCTGTAAATTATGTACTGTTTGTTTCTATAATATAAAATAAAATAAATAAATTAAGTGTTTGTCACCGTAAAATTACTACGAATGTACAACGTTAACACGAGTAAAAGTTTTTTATTTGAGGAAAAGACAAGTTAACTATCTATTGATAAAATGTCACCATTTAAGGGACGAAGATAATCATCTGGCCACGGAAAGGCGAGTCGACCCAAAACTAGAATCCTGCATCATTTGTCGCTCAAGCTTTTTACCTTACAAAAGAAGAAGAATGATGTATTTAGAACAAGAAATAACCAATTATTTTATAACGCCATCAGAAAACGTTATTTTGCGATCTGATTTTTTTAAATTCGAATATGAACATATGTCAATACTGAAGCATTAGATCAATTAAGGTTAGATTGAAAAAAATATCACAAATCATTTTACGTTAAGTGTTTTGATGACAATCTTCCAAGCTTTCAATTTAAAAATTTAGACCTTGGCCTCTTTCTGTGCGATTGTAAATGTGACTTATTTTGTCTAGAGTACGAAAGGGACGCATAAAATATGGTAATCCGTTCACGTAGAGTAGATGTACGTGGGATAGACGGGAGACTAGTGTCAGGCAAAAATGTCACCTCAAGCTACCGTAGTACAAATACTAAATATGTAAACAATTTTATTTATCCTATATTCAATTTTATATCCTGCAATTCACTTATAAGTATTATTTTATATGGCAGACAGGGTATTATTGCACTTACCGCATTGTTAAGCTGAATTAAAGAGACATTTTTTTATTATTATAACTATTACTCATTTTAACTCTCATTGCAAATTTAAAACATTAAAAATAAATTTTATGCTTTTTAATTTCAATTTTTTTAGAGGGAATTAAATATTTTTGGGTAACGAATAACCTGACAATATTTGAAAATCTCCTACTACCACCATAGTAAGCGGAAAATATTGCTTATGTTGTGATGGTGGACTTAGCCAGACGAGGAATTGAACGTGTGACGCCTGGGTGGGACCCAAACGTGATGCCATCTCAGCTACTGACTGGTATTCCTATAAATGAAATCAAATATGTGAATTTACAAAGTATAGACACTCATTTTATCGATATTATCTGAAAGGCGAAATATATTTGATATTCGATTCTTGATTTGAGGCTCTGAGGAAAATAGTTTCCCTCGGAGCCAATGTCATCTTTGGGGGTGCTGTGTGGGAAGTTTTGCTAAGCAAAGGAAGGAGAAGATGTAGAGGAAGATCTGGGAAGTAAAAAGTGTGAGGGGTAGGTAGGAATCAGGGGGTCATTGTGTCCAGGAGTGACGGACTTACCCCCCCCTACTGCGGTGCAAGGCGATGAGTCGACAGAATCCTGGAAGTAAATAAATCTCCCTCAAATGTTCTATTCAAATCCGGCCCACCACACAGCCAGACGCATCCGAGACAATCCTCACCCCAGGAGCCCGGTCACCTCTGCTAAGTCACCAAACGTAGCGAACCACTTGGGGTGACCTATGGCAGAGGTGTTGGTTATCCAATGATTGGTTCCCGGGGCGGCGGTACCCATACCCGCCTCCCAAATCATATTTATTGTATAAAATTTTTAATTCAAGATTTGAAGGCCCTTGTGTTATTAATTAGTTGTCATTACATGCACCTTCGAAGCATAGATTGCACATATAAAGTTTTCACAACAATATCTTTATGTCACAGACTTAAGCAATGAATTAATAGATTTCGCTGATATTTTCGTTTTAAATTTTGGTAAATTTAAAAGAAAATTAATTCATCACTTAGTAAACTTCAATAACGACATATCATAATTTACGCACATTCTTAAGTATTTATAATTTCTTTTTTTTAAATATCGAGGGTTCTTCAGTTGGCGTGTTATTAACTTAAGAAGTATACTGCATTTCATGCTTTATTATTTATGTTATATTGTTTTTATTCTTATTTATGATTTTAGTTATTTTATGAAAATCTGTACAAGAGTCCCAACTACTCCCAACCGTCTGGAGCCAGTGAGACTATGGCATCCCTAATCGGGTATGTTGTGAGGCTGAAGGTTGCGGGAGAGGAAGGAGGTGGGTAAAAGAAAGGTGGATATTTATCTGATCACAGCCATTTTAAGCAATGTATCAATTCTGAATGGTGGTCTTACACTAGGGCGATACTGAGAGTATCTGCCACTTACTACTTTATATTATTTTAAGAATTAATCAAATAAAATTTAATTGCGTACGCCGGGATATGAAACCGTGACCTTCGGCTTGCAAATCGAGAGCCGCCCTCGACCTCGGAGGCTGTCATTTGTCATATTGGTGATTTCTTCGTTATATGTATAAACAGATGTAAAACGACGCAATATAAACAGACAGAAAAAAATGCATACCTATATTTTAGTAAATAAACTATGTGGATGAACTCTTCTAATATCTTTGGGATGAACTAATGAGCATGATTCTATCGGTTTTATAATATTGTACTGTGGGTATCTAAGATAAATATCAACACAAGTGAGATTACTCACCCACATAAATGCCACAACTTTCTTGCACGTATAAGTTTTGGAAGAATCTGAGATCCGTATTTAAAGTTCTGTTCAAGAAGTTTTATTTCTCCCAGTCTTACCAGATTGGATCAAATTAAATATTCTTTCTTAGAATTTAAGATGAATCCAATAAAATTCAGGGAAAAAATAAACTTCAAGAGAACGACTAGAGAAGTATTATCTTTTCTCCCCGAGGTGCTGAAAATGAATAAAACTTCCCAAATTAAATAAAGTAGTGGTCCCTAAAGTGTCACTTGTCAGTGCACTGAAGAGATAAACGGATAGAACCCAGAAGTAAACTCGTTCTTCTTTATTTACCTTAATGTATAAAAATGACATGTCAGTGTGTTCGTGCACGCTAATCTCCGAAGCCGCCCAACCGATTTTAATGAAATTTTGTGAATGTGTACGGTTGGTTCCAACATGAAATAAAGGATAGTTTTGAACCCGTTAGGTGACGCTGTTGTCAAGATCTAAAATATTTATAGCAAAAAACTGCCCCCCCTTGCTTTCAAAAACAGTATTTCACTTTGGAATACGTTCGTAAACAGGGAATATTTGATGACGTGATATCTAGACCCGAGGATTTTAAAAATTTCAAACTGATAACTAATACTTTCGTGAACAGATAAATAATATAATTGACTGGTCTAGAGCAACGTTTTATTCGTAAGCTGGTTTTCTTTTCATCGGCATAGATGTATCACTTCTAGGAATTTTCTTTCAGTGTATCTAGGGCAGTGAAATGTTAGGGATGCTTTTTGGGTTCTGTTCTCACCATTAAAATATTATGCCTCATTTCAATCGGACAATGGTAATAATATGACGAATGGGAGAAACCCAGATTTTTCAGTTGTAAAGAATGATCGTGGTTATAAAATAAATTTCAACAATGGAAAGTGTATTTTTACTTGAGAGAAAAGTTCTTTCAGTAGAACCACAGTAAAAAAAAAACATTATTCAAAACTGACAAGATTTGAATAAATTTATTTTTATTTTTTATTTATCTTTGTAATACTTAAATGTAAAAAACATTTTTTATAGATCAAATCTTATCATATTATAAGAGAATCTATAAAACAGAACATGATAATTTTCTTACTGAAGTTGCAAAAAATTCTTCAGTTTTCTTGGGCTATACGAATTATGTGGATATTAAATTTTAGGTAACAAAATACTTACGAGCGCTGGCTTAATGAAATTTGGACAGTCCTTTTCATTGTAGAATCTCTCGGTTAACACAACTATTTTTAGCTTCTAACGACTTTTTCATTGGTAGATATGGCAGGGCCGTTAGGGTGATTTGTTACAAAAACGACGCTACAAAAATTCACCAATATATCCATAATTATCAATGTTTTTCAACATTATGTATATTATTGTCTTCGTTAAACCATTCTTTTGACTATAATAAAGGGTTTAAATACTAGCAGAAAAATAATGTCGATACCGATAAGTAAGTGAAAAGTTACGTAATTCTTTGTTTTATTTATAATATATTTTGAAGTCATAAAAACATGGTTACAAGAATGTTCAAAAAGCATATTTTTATGTTCAAACACCGCAGGAAAATTATAGTGACGCGCGAATGTTTTCTGCTTTGATTGAGTAAATGTAAACAAGCGTGGTTTAATACCATATTTTATTTCATACGGTATTTTTCAAATCGTAAAAATATTGCAATGATGTCTTATAATATCCTGGTTGAGTTGGCCAATGTTGATAAAAAAAAATTTAAATTACAAATTATAGTAATTAATAGTCAAATACGACTTTGAGGTGTAAATTAGAATTTGTATGTAGAATTAACACAAAACTTGGTTTGAAAATTCGATGTTCACAACAATTGTAATTCTCGAGGGAACAGTTGGAAAAAATGTTTTTTTCTACGAGAAAACTTTTGTTCAGATGATAAATGTTTTAAAATTTTAACCATATATTAAATAACGTAAATTGATGTTAGCATAATTTAGTAGGTTTAGTAAGTTAATTATCACGATTTTTGATTAAATATCACCGAAGTCTTAATAAAAACAGATCTTAAAATCAAAAATCATTTCGTTATTATTTTGGTAATCGAAATAAAAATTCCTAAATATAATGGATTCGAACAATTACTTTATCAGTAAATTAAAAATCGATTACATTAGATTTAATATAATTTTTTTTGTGATTTATCAAGTTTTTAATATCCGTTGATACTTTTGTGTCATTATTTCAAAGAGAAAAAAATGTGTTCGTGGTTGAAAAGCATTTTTTGTACCAAAAAAGTGATTTTTAATCTGTTATACAAAATCCTATAATATTATGGGTCTACAAAGAATTATAAAATAACGGGAAGCTTTGACTTCCTGAAACTATAGGATATACATCAAAAGTCAATGTTTATCTTTAACTTTGAAGAGGATACAATATTTATAAAAATAATTAGAAAAGATTATAGTAATAATAATCATTAAGTCCATAAATTATTATTGCACCTATGTAATAATGGAACCATATCAAAAAAAATATTGTATATAATTATTTAAATCTGGTAATCTCTACACTGTATTATATTTATAAACAGCTAGATTATTGGCTTCCGTGCACTTGGCAAATTACATTTTTCTCAAACATTTTGTTTTTATTATTCAAACAATCTGGAATATTCAAATTATCTCTAATATGTATTATTTTTCTACTCACCCTTATTCTGGAGATGCTACTAGAAATAAAAATAAAACCGGGAATCGATGATTTATATTCCTGGTTGTGTTGAATAAATTAATACCTACTTGTTATGCTGATTTTTGATTTAATTTATTTTTTCGATTGGCTAGAATTTTTTGTGCGATGTTAATGGGATACTTTCCTTTTATATTTAGATTAAAAACAGAATTTATGGAAATTAATGATTTGGAAAACAGAGTTTGTTTCTAAACGGAAAAGGAATGTGCAAATAAATGGAAAATTTTTACGTTGAAAAATTATTAAAATATTAATTAGCAATATACATAATTTAACTTTTCCAGAGCAATTTCAAAAGATTTTTACAGTAGAAATTAAAAACATTAATTCTTATTATTATAATTTTTTTAAATAATTATTTTAATTTTAAAATAAAATTACTGAGATACAAATTTAAGACATAATACATGTTTTAACGAACTATAATTGATGCCCGTTCGAAGCTTTATTAAGGGATAAATTTTACTTTTTTTTTGCATTCAATTTTTTGGTTTCTTAGTTGAAATGATTTTTTTATTAAAATAATTGTATTTAAAAAAAACACTTGAACGTAACCTCAGATACCATAAAGTGCCTACAACGTTAACATTGTACCTATGGGTACATTAAGGGATCATTATTTAATATGCATTTTTTTATGAAAATGTTCAATTTCGAATTAACATATTTTCTAAACAACAAATATTTAAAAAAAAATATATAAATATTTTCTTGCGAAAACTTCTTACAGACCGATTGAACTTTTTGTAAGTTCGTAAATTTTCGTTAGATTCCGTTAGAAGGACGATCTTCCGTTAAAAGCGACCAACCGCCACACAGTTGTAACGGCAACTGAGCTTGCGAAATCTGTGAGCTTTCAAACAACCAAGGGAAAAGCTTTCCAAATCAAGTTAGCGGATGTTAAATAAGCTTCTGAGTATAAAGGGATGTTTCTATTCAACCGCTAATCGTGTATTCATGAACAAACTTTAAGTTACTTGTTTACTTTGGCGATATAATCTGTTGAACTTAGTCTTTTGACGTTTCGGGATAGTTTAGATAACGAATATTATGTTGTTATATTATATTAGCTTTTATTATCGGTGACCGAACTTTGAAAAGCTGTTGATGATACAACTTTTTCCTTATTATCTAATAATGAAATATTATTTATTTATTTGTTAGAAACAAACAGCTTTTACATAATATTCAATGAAAGATATAAATATACAAGTTGACTGAAGTCAAGCCACAGAAGTTTCTTATGCTAAAGTTCATTGGAAATTAAGTTTTAATATCTTAAAATTATTTTAAACAATAAGATTTGATCAAAAATTAGACGTCGTGTTTGGAGAGAGTTAAAATTATGAAATTTAATGGATTCGGTATAATTTGAGAAGTGTAAGTTTAGTTTATAATTTATGTCTTCTTCTAACACAGCAAACTTATTTTGTGGCACCATTTTAATTGAAATTAATAAAATACTTCGTTTTTACCACTTTTATTGTTTATTAACAACATGTTTCATGAGCAACGTTCACTTCTTCAGGGTTTTTTATTATGAAAAACTCTGAAGAAGTGAGCGTTGCTCATGAAACATGTTGGTAATAAACAATAAAAGTGGTAAAAACGAAGTATTTTATTAATTTCAATTATAATTTATGTGTTTAATTTTTTTTTAAATTCTTTCTATTCTTTCAATATGGGCTTGGTATAAAGGAGTCCAGATCGGTGTACATTGTTCCAGGTGGGGGCGAATATATGAGGTGAAAAAGGAATATAGAGTGTTTATGTTGTGGAAGGGTTTTGCTATGCGAATTATAAATCCGAGCATTTTATTGGCTTTGTTAATGATGTCATCAGTGTGTTGGATAAAGTTTAATTTAACATCCAGTGTTACCCCAAGGTCACTGATATATTTTACTTCATTAGATATTTTTCTTGAAATTATAAGTTTTTAAGTTCCTGAAACATACGCTGTTTTTTGAAGATAACGTCAATACATTTGTAGAGAAGGAATGGTAATTAAATGAAATTCCCTCCTGAAAGAAAAAAAGTCGCAAAGTAAGCTCCAAAAAATATTAAAAACATATTTTGTACTATTATTTAACTTGTTGCATGAAAAAAAATCACAGTGTATCTTTAAATGCAACTTACGCATTTGTCAAAAGATTTTACTCTATTTTAAACAAGTTTATTTTATTAAATATCTACACGATTTCGGATATTTTTATCTTCTTTTTTTAATATGAGCGCGCTCCCTCTAACATTCGTATTCACATATCTCCCTTTCAAACCATCTTCTTCCTTTCAAATAAATATTATATTATGAAATTCCACAAATTTTTTATGAACGCGATTTTATTTTTAAGTTCTTTGATGTTTTTATACAAAAGGCTTTTTTTAACATCCCCCTAACGAAATACGAGACTTTTGAAGTTTTAACGGAGTTTTTAAGATGTTAATATTAAACGGCTGATGTCCCATTTCAAAAAGTGTGGTTAAAAAATATTCCACTGGCAAAAACACTTAAAGCTTTATTCGCGAAATTTGACCACGCTTACCAAATATTCATTTACCTACATCAAATTATATATTTATCTTTTTTATTTGATTTATACCATTTTTATATAAAACTGGCCGCTTACACATAATACCAGATTAAATAAATTCATAGTTTATTATAAATATGTATTTTCTCAATTTGAGAGAAGGGTTTGTTGGATAAGCAAAACTTCTGTCATAGGTCGCTCCAGGTGGTTTCCTACGTTTGGTGACTTGGCAGGGGTGCCCGGGTCTGTGGGGTGAGGTTTGTCTATGTCTTGGTGGTGAATGCGTTTGCCCAACTTCCTCGTGGTGGGGCTGGATCGGGAGAAACTGGGTGAGGGAGACCTTTGATCTCTCCTGCCGGACTCTCTTAACCCTCTGCACTGCAGAGGACAGGTGGATTCATATCGACGACTGAAAGGACAATTGAAGTAACCAACTATTTTTAGATTTTTACACTCTGATGCAACTTTACTTGAAAAAAAAACTGCATCGATCTATATACCCAAGGTTTATATGCGATAAACTTTGAAACCCAATCCTCTTCTTACTGAAACTTCGATTACACACTGATCCCCAGATTCCTACCCACCCCTCATACCTTTTTCCTCCCCAGAGTTTCCTCTCCTTTCTTTCTCTAAAAGGCGCTTCACATAGCATCCCCAAAAATGACAAACTCCCTCAGGGTTTTTTTCCTCGGGGCTTTTTATGTGAGGAGATAATAAGAAAAAAAATGTATGGCAAAAAATAGAGGGACAAAATGAAACAACTACAACAAATTAAAATAACAGAAAAAAAGATGTTGGATATTTATGGTATCATTGATTTAGTTCAAGAGAAACATTTTGGAACATCCATATTATTATTTTTTTAATGATAAACTAATGTTTATAAGACAAGGTTTTATGTGTATAGCACAAAGAATAACCAATAATTATAAGCAATAATTAGTCCCATGAAATAACAATACAAATTGAAAATATCTAAAAATGATAATATTTGGCAAGTCAAAAATATTTCACCAACAAATGAAGATTTCATATGTCTCGACGCCATCTTGTGAGAAATTCAGCACTAACAAAGCCTTTCCTACAAAAATAAAGTTGGTTGTTTACAGGTGGAAAAAACATAATGAGCAGTAAATTAATTTAAAATTTTCACGGCCAAAAGTATTTTTGTTATTTGTTTTTTGGGTGTTATGCCGTTTTCCGCTAACTTCTTCTTTAGCCAACGTTAGGGCAGATGTATGATGACGGACATTGTAAGGTTGTCCGAAACGTTGGCCAAAAAAGGAACTAGCGCAACACGGCATAGCACCCCAAAAACAAATATCAAAAAAAGCAGTAATTGTTGATTGAGGTACTAGTAAATATTGAATTATTTGGTGGGTTGGAAATAAGCCGACGTAGCTCAGTGGTTTCAGAGCACCTGACCGGACATCAGAAGGCAGGGTTCGATTCCCGTTGGCGGAATTTATTTTTACTCGGGATATATTTTCTATTTGTATTGATATTTCAGGCGACTAATTATTGGTTATCTTATAGCAGGGCTGTCCAAACCACGGCCCGCGGGCCGCATGCGGCCCGCGGTTTAGATTATTGCGGCCCATTGAACCTTTTTTTAACCGACTTCAAAAAAAAGTCCGGAAACAGGAATTGATTTTTTTAAGCTCCTCGCTGAACGTTTCCCGAAACTGACGAATTTCGGGCAAAAAATGGGCTCGATGATGGGCAGTACCTGCCTTTGTGAAAGTGCATATTCAACAATGAAGTTTATTAAATCGAAATACAGGTCTTCATTGACAGATACTTCACTTAAACATGCACTGCGCCTAGCTACCACTAGTATTGAGGTTGATGTTGACAGAATTGTAAAAGACACATTAATGAAAAAGTAGATAATAAAATAACGATATTACGTATTATTACCAGTATTTTATTTTTATAAATATTTTGCGGCCCACCAATGTATTTAGTCTTTTTTATTGGCCCTGGGTCCCATCTAGTTTGGACACCCCTGATCTTATAGTATTAATACCCTTGCGTATGGACGATGTAGGCCCTCTGGTTGGTCGAATTCAAATTGTCTGTTTCGGATAAATTTTGCATAGGGGGTCTGCAGGCAAAAAAATACCACTCTGCCCCTCAAAGGTTCATTTCGGTTTGCAGTCGACCGGATACCAAAAAAAATAAGACTTTAAAGATTAAGACACGATTTCATACTGAAATAGAATCGCCACATGTAATACGATATTTCTTCAAAAATATCGTTTCTGCTCATACAATTTTTGGATAATATCGAAGAAAATATATTTTAGAAAGTTCATGATCCATTGGATTAATTACATTACAGTGAAAATTATCCACAATTACGTGATTACGTTTGACGTTTGACGAAAAAAGCACGCGTTCATTCAATATGGCCGATACGCACCGCGTCAATAGATAGCCGACAGAGCGCTTCTCTGGCGGTGTAAGAACGAACCAAATGGCTGGCGCGAATATTTAAATATGCAAAATTACTTGACCATTAACAAGCGTTTTATAAAAAGATTTCTTCTGGAAGTTTATTTAAACTTTGCAATGGCATCTATAATATTATTATGCGATCGTCTGGACGGTCTAGGCCCTCTGATTGGTCAAATTCAAATAATTTTTTCCGGTTAAATTCCGCTAACTTGAAAATTAAGACCCAATTTCATACTAAAATAGGATCACCAGATTTCTTCAAAAGCATCGTTTCCGCTCATATAATTTTTGGATAATATCGAAGAAAATATGTTTTAGAAAGTTCACAATCCATTGGATTAATTACATCACAGCAAAAATTATTTACAATTACGTTTAATATATTTGAAGAATCAAACATTCCAAGGTTCCTTAAAAATTTCAAACCCTCCTTTACCGGCCGCTGGAGTAGTTTCCCTATTGACCGACAGAGCGCATAAGAGCGATATACAAATACGTACAACTTCATTTATTCAAACAACGGTAATTATTTACGTGAAACTACCGTTTTAATACGCATTTACAAATAAAACAAACATTTGATTCAACTTAATGACAATAAACAACAACTCTTTGCATGGACGATTTTGAAAAATATTGATATTTAATATTATTTACGTAAATAATAATTTCGCATTATTTTGACAGAACACCGATATGATATACGCGGAAGTATAGGCACTGCCAACCCAATAAAATAACATGAAAGACAATCGGAAGATAGAAACGCTTCGTTGATTGTAAGATAAGCCAACAAATCTCTAATCTGACATGTACTTATATGTATAATAAAACAATCATTTTGCCAGGTATAAATATTTATATAATATATATTAAGGTATTATTCGGAAACGCTGGACAAGGATAATACGAAATATTTTTAAATAAAACCTTCGGATTTACCTTAACTAATATAGAAGGAATCTGAATGAATTGTTTAATTTTAAATTACGTAAAATTAAAATTCGCTCTCGTTTTATTGGATGACAGCCGGAATAATTTCTATTGATGATATTTTCTTTTTTTGGTATTCCTGATATGAGTGGCTAGAATTTTTACCATTTACTCTATGCAAATATTATTTTGGTAATTTGGTTTCTTTTACAAGTAAGGACATATTTAAAAAAAAGGTTATTATAGGGTAGGATAGGTTAGGTTGGGTTTTGCTACGTTAGGTTAGATTAGGTTGGATCAGTATAGTTCAAGTTAGTTTATAGGTTAGGTTAGATTAAGTTGGATTATTATAGGTTAGGATAAGTCAGGTTATGTTAGGTTAGGTAACGTTAGTTTGGGTTATTATGGGTTAGGTTAGGTTGGGTTATTATAGGTTAGGTTGGATTTGTATAGGTTAGGTTAGGATAGGTTAGGTTAGGATTGGTTCGGTTAGGATTGGTTCGGTTAGGTTAGGTTAGGTTAGGTAAGATTGGATTATTTGGCTCATTTCAGGAATACCGACAAAAGAAAATGTTATCAACAGAAATTATTCAAGCTGTCATCCCATACAGCGAAAGCGAATTTTCATTTTACGTAATTAAAAATTAAAAAGCTAAAATTAAAATTTTCCCAAATGCTGTTCGATTCCTTTTATAGTAATTAAGGTAAATCAGAAGGTATGATTTAAAAATATTTCGTATTTTCCGTGTCCAGCGATTCCGAATATCTACCTATATTAATTTACCTTTAGCCATTTAGGCAATTATTCGGGAAGGGTAAAGTTTTACCCGAACAACTGTCATTCTTATTATGCCTAAACTCCTTCCTGTTTCGTGTTTTAACAATATATACTCACCCTCTCTCTGTGAATGACCTAATATCTACCTATTAAATATAACTGTTGTTAGTATAACTTAAACTGGGCGAAGCCCAAGAAAGTGCCGCCCGCAGGGCCTAGCAAAAAAAACTCGCGGAGCGGGTTTTTAACTGCTAGTCCATATTATTATCTCTGAATATTATATTTTCTGAACATAGATTTAATAGATATCTGCCCACCAAAGTTTTCGACCCATTAACTGATTTTATATTTGAGTCCGCAATTAACCATTATTTGGACTTGTATCAAAGCTAACAGAAAATCGAGCGTAAATTTTGTTGGAAGGTTTAATATATATTCTTAGTAAAATTAGACCTAGTAAGTGTTTGATTTTACCTGTACATCATTAAAGATCCCTAAAGTTCATATAAGGCAAGGTCGGTCAATGTAAATGGTTAGAGATGATGAATTTGGGTTTTAAACGATTAGTATGAAGTGAAATTTCAGTCGATCGTTCCTCAAATAATCGTTTTCCTGAATGTATCTTATTTCTTCCAGTCCCGAATTAATTTTTAAAAAATTGCAATAATAGATCGCATCGATCGATCTTTGCTCACGGGCGCTTCTGACTGAAGTTAAATATTCATATGGGTTCGAGTTTTGAGCATTTAAACCAAAAACTATCTGAGGGGCTAAAACGGAAATGCCTGGAATGAACTGCCACATGATTTAAGAATGGTCACAGACTCGACAAAATTCAGAGTCACACATAAAACAAATCCTTTTAGACAGTCATATTATGTATAAAATCAGAAAGAAAAATGGGTAAAAAATTTAAACAACTAAGAATTTTATAGTGGTTTGTTTTTGGGGTATAATGCCATGTTGCGCTATTTCCTTCTTTAGCCAAAGTTTCGGACAGCATTGCAGTGTTCATCATCAAGGCAGATGTGTAACTATAAAATTGTAAGCTTTTAAATTTTTGCATTAGTTAGTTTTAAATAAATACACAGAGAAAAATTAGTATTGATGATTTATTAAAATCCTTTTAAAAAAAGGAAAGCAATCCGTTTCCCAATAAAATTTTAGTACTTTCCAAATATATCGCAACACTTGTTAATGCAGCCGCGTTTGTCTTTTAATATACAGGGTTTTCCAATAAGAGGTGTTATTTTAAATAGCCCGCTATTTCGGTAGATGTTAATTTTGAAGCTGTCATTTTTTGACATTTGACAAGTAGAAACTACGCCATTAATAAAAATGGAACGATACACGCTTCAACAACGCATTGAAATTATTAAAATTGACTTGAGTGAATCAAATGCAAATCATCTTGAGTGATGAGGCCCATTTCCACCTCGGTGGCTTCGTCAACAAGCAAAATTGTCTCATCATAATGACCAAATGCGAAAATATAATGATTTTTATGAACACGTGTTCCGACGTCACGTTAATGCGTTACTTTTTTACGAAAAGTTAAACATAAAATCATTAGTTTAGGGCCTGCAGTCAACGGCCTCCGTGGTCTAGGGGTAAGGCTCTCGACTAGCAAGGCGAAGGTCGCGGGTTCAAATTAAAACAATACATAGTATACTTGCGGCACGATTTAGAATGGAAGATGCTCTCAGTATCACACTTGTGTAAAACCACCATTCAGAATTGCAATGTTGGTTGAATAGACTTTGGTGACCAGATCTGAATAACCAGGCTATCCCCCACCTTCCTCTTTTCCATAATATAAGAAACTACGTAGCTCTGTTTATGTTACCAAAGTTTTGTAATTTTCCTAGTATCACATTTTTCCATCTTGCAAGGTGGAGTGTCTAGTTTCCATTTTATTTCTTTTAAACATTGCTCTTGTTTAAGAGGTTGTGTTTTATTTTCTTTTTGATTTTGTTTTTTTTTTTTATTTAGTTGTGTTATTTAGATGTTCTTTGTTAAATAAAAAAAAATTACATGTCAAAGCCCAGCCGGGCGTAAATTTAGAAATAAATAAAAATACTACCCTTTCTCCCTACCTTCAGTTTCACAACATACCCCAATTGTGGAAACCATTTTCTCACTGGCTCCAGACGGTTTGGAGCAGTTGGGATTCTTTTTCTGTATTCATATAAAAACAAACAAAAAAGTCCAGTTTTTAACAGTATTACGAATACTTTGATAAATTTGTATATTTTATATAAGTAAGTTAACTCTGTGTACACATTCAGATATTCACAATGCACATGTAGGTATTACGGTTTGCAGAATACTAACTTTCCTCCGAATATCCTTTTAGTAAGATAGTGAACTTACAAATGAAGTTAACCCACAATTGTGTCAGGGGCAATGTTTTGGTAAGCGATTTAAACCTGTATGCCAAGAGAAAGTCAATACATTTTTTAGAACAGAATCGCATGCACTTGAAACACTTTAGAGTTCATTTAACATTCCATTTTTTGTTTCACTCAAAAAGGGTCTGGCGTTCCAACTAGTTAAAATTATTTAATTTTTCAAAAATTATTCAGGCGGGTAAAAATAAAAAAAGTCTATTAATAGATATTATTGATTGATTTCTTTTTACATCAGAATGTTTTTTGTAAATAGAATTTTGTAATTAGATTGTTACATATGAAGAAATCAAAATCACAGAACTGCCTAATGCACAAAGGATTAAAGATGTATGATGAAATTCCTGAAAGTTTGAAGAATGAAGGAAGAATGAATGCATTTAAAAAGAAATATTATGATTATTGTAAAAATATTTAAGGTTACCAAATGAAATATTATCTTGATTATATGAGTTTATATTCAAATGTTGTATGAAATAACTAATAAATAATAAAAAAACGTTTTCTCTATTACTCGTAGGTCCTGAAACTTCGAAACTAATGGGATATAGATGCTTAAATCTTGTACATCTTCGAAATATCCAACACAGGAAGGGTAAAGTATATTTTATACTCCAGGAGATAACTCATCGAACGTCCGAAAAATGCGATATTGAAGATGATATGGATAGAAATAAAAAACTCAAAATATCTTGGACCATTGAAATTTAAATGATCCAGTAGAAAATAATGGAAGACGTAGCAGAGGAAAACTGCACTTCCCGGCTTTGGAATTTATTTACAAATCAGCTTCTGGTGCAATTCCACTGTTCCGAGCGCATATTCGTAAATACCCGGCGCGTTATCCATTCTGGATGTTCCAGCAGTGCTCGGAAGCTCATCATGATAAGTCAACTGTTTACCTTTAGGGTAACAATTATTAGATGAAAAAATGTAACAAGCAGTAATTGTTGAATGAAACACTAGTATATATTGAATTATTTCGCGGATAAGAGATAAGCCGCCATAGCTCAGTGGTCAGAGCTGTCGACCGGAAATCGAAGAGACACGGGTTCAAGTCCCGTCGGCGTCATGTATCTTTTATCAGGAGATTTTTCAATGTGGATGAGTGTTTCAGGCGAATAATTATTGCTTGTAAAATAATTGTTACCCTTTGTGCTATGCATCAAAAATCTTGTCTTAAAACATTAGTTTATAAAAAAATAATAATATTTACCTTTAGGTGTTTAGATTAATTTATCCAATATGCGGTAGGAGATGTACCATAATTTGGTCAAACTTTTTTATGTGAATACTGCACAAGAGTCTCAACTGCTCCCAACCGTATAGAGCCAGTGAGACTACGGCATCCCCAATTTCAGTACGTCGTGAGGCTGAAGCTAGTGGAGATGGAAAGTGGATGGAATTGAAAGTGTGGGAAGTACCTAACTATTCAGATCTGTTTACCAAACACGACTAAAGCCATTTAAGCTATGTTCAATTCTGAATGGTGGACTTTCACTTGTTCGATGATTAAATAATAATAATATTTGTATGATTTGCATAGCGCCGTTTTTATGCAAAATCACCTCAAGGGCGATACGTATGATCTATCAAACATGCCGTAAACATATATTATTATTAAAATAAATAAATTTTTAGAAAACAAAAATATTTAAATTCACTTGTGTATCCAGGATTTGAACCCGTGACCTTTTGTACCCTAAGACTACTCAACCACGAAGTCGTCGATTACGCCATGAAATTTTAAAAAGAATTATTTCATTATTTCCGTCACTGCCTAGCGCAGATGATAATGGAGTCTAATGATTTTAAATTAAGTGCCATTAATCTAGGTAGTTCTGCCACAATAGAGAAACTTAATAAATTTTAAAATTATGATGATGGTACACAGGATGCTGAGCTGCTGTTTCAATTAAGAGGAAAATGGGAAAGTGCATGTTCTCATAATATGATATTGTTTATAACGTTAAGCTCGACACACACCGGCGGTGATACGAAAATCATTTGGACACTGTTCAAATTAGGAAGACAACAAGAGCCTGCTGAGCCGAGACATTAAAAAAATCAAGTCCGCTTGAAGATTCAGTACTTATGACTCGAGGACTAAATTCATACTGAACCGATTTTGGCTCGGAGATTACATGCACTGCTGAGTTAACGAGCCATTGTCTCGAGGATTGGCCATATACGGAAGAGCTGATCTGCGGCTTTATGGCTCGGCTCAGTGGAATTTGGACTCGCTGAATATCAAGTGGAGCCTGCCGAGCCATCTCAGTTTCCCGATGAGTTTTGGCTTGGTGCGTGGCCATTTGCTTCGTTGAGTGTGTTTCCAGCTTAGCATGTTTTTAAGTATAACATACCTACTTGTATATTTGTCAGTTGAAAATGAGCAGGAACAAGATTTTGCTTTTAAATTTGCTAAGAGAAAACATAAAATTTCCATTACTTTAAGGCGTGTACCTTTAAAGTGATGTATTATGATATCCTTATAATATTTTCAACACGGTCACAGAAAATAACATAGCTAGAAAATTTTAAAATACTGATACATGTCTCGAGATTTGGTTATAGAAGCAGGAAGAGAAACCTTTCTACCTCTAAACATCTACCAATTAAGGGGTTCCATGATAAATCAACACATCGAAAATTCAACACACTTTTAAACAGTGATTTAAAGTCATTAGTAACGATGAAAAAAAAAATTATACCTAACCTAACCTAATTAACCCAGTTAAGAAAGTTTTTGTTTCATCAATTTCGATGACTTTATATAACTTTTTAAAGATTTTGATGATATATCCGGTCACCCAATTAAGGATGCCATAGTCCCACTGGCTCAAGACGGTTAGGAGAAATTGGGACTCTTGTGCAATATTCACATAAAAAGTTGTTATGATGCAGGGCTAGACTCATTTTGTTTTAATATTTTATTCATTTATTTATTCTGCATCATCACATTTATCCTCGCCGATTCTCTAACCTAGTTAGGAACTGGGCGATTGTCGCTGGTATTGGTTTTGGTAAAATTTCGAATCATAATTTAAAATTAAAAATCTGTACCGGGCGGAAACAGAAAAAAACAAAACACTTCCTTGCCTGCGGAGAAACCAGGGAGTGGGCCTGATCTCTCGGCAGACGACAGTCACAGTTTTCCGGAGTGAAATTGTTTGGGAATGGTTTCCCTTTAATCGGAGTGGCAAAGTCTAATTTTATACGTGGAGATTGCATAATAAAATCGTATAAATGGTGTAAAATACGAAGTTCCATAGTGGAATTAGTTCGGTGGCTCGTTCGAAGTAAAATACGAAGTTCCATAGTGGAATTAGTTCGGTGGCTCGTTCGAATATTGTAACCACGCGGCATCATGAATCGCAAACGGAGTCAGAAGTGTTATCGGGTGTGATCTGCTTGAATCCGACCCATCCTTTATGGGATGAAGAAGCCAGTGGCTTAAAATATTGTGCCCGGTTCCCGGAAACCTAAGGATAGTATTCTTTCTCGCGGTTTGGCACTACGTCGACCGCATTTTCACCAGGGCCGTATTGAGGCCTATTTTTCCTTACATAAAGGGAATCCTCGCCAGGATACACGGATGCGACCGCGGGCACCAGATACCTCTTCCTCAGTCGCCAGATTACACATTTTCCTGCCACGGACAGTCGCCAGGAGGCGGAACTGAATCTTCCTCTTGCTCCGGCTGGAGTCCCTAGGAGCTCAGCCTGAGGAGGTGCTGCTCCAGCTCGAGTAGGATGTTACTTAATTAGCTAGATAGATAAAGCGTGGTCGGAACCTTGGGGGTAAGCTTATATCTAACTTTTATTATATTGTTTTCGTTATAACTCACACGGTAGAGTGTATAGACTTATATTGTATTCGAAATAATACACATTAATGTTACTCTAAATCTTCTTTCCTTGACTCTAAAGTACACATTGTAACCTGACACATTTCTGGTTTCGAACCCAACCC
This sequence comes from Hesperophylax consimilis, assembly GCF_061612785.1. Classification (NCBI taxonomy): domain Eukaryota; kingdom Metazoa; phylum Arthropoda; class Insecta; order Trichoptera; family Limnephilidae; genus Hesperophylax; species Hesperophylax consimilis. Next base: position 5,192,749 of record NC_142846.1, read on the forward strand.
CCTGAGAACCCTGGGATCACAAACATTCTTGTGGGTATCTAACCCTCAAGAATTGGCGCTTCCAGTACTGGATAAAGTTTGTGATTCCACATTCATTATTATAACCTAAAATGTCTGGTGAGTATTGTAGGCTGCACGTAGCAAGTAACCATAGCAACTACTCTACGTAGCAATTGGCGACCCACTTAAAACACGGCTACAAATGTGTCAGATTATAATTGTATAGGGTACATAATTCATTTGTTCACATTGAGGCTTATAAATCTGTATTGTTAAAATAACCTAAAATATTGCTTTGTTTTGAATTGGTATCATTCCGTCATGTTGGTAACAACATTTAACATAACCTCTTGTGTCAAATTGACAGCGGCAAATCATAAATATAACCTGCAATTATTGCATTGTTTTGGTTATCGACAGTTATTATTATAATACTACGAACAAGTATTCCACAAAAGTGTGGGATATTATGATCCCTTGAAAAATATAAATTATTATGTTAGATACTCGACAGCATATTCCAAGTTTTAATAAATAACATGTACTTGTTAATTGATTGTTTACGCTTCGTTGGAAGAACGTTAATATTTGGCGCGAAATAAATAAACTGTAAATAAGTAGTCATGCCTTAACCTCATATATAATGTTGTATTTCCGTCATTCTGACGTTTCGAAATACTATGGATGACAAACGTTTTATTTACACTGGTGTGCCAATCTGTCATCACAAGAGATAATACTATGAATAACAAGTGGGTAGTGTTGTTTATTACTGTAATTAACACATAGATATTTCGGCACAGATGTGTCATTTTTTGTATGTCAAAAATAGACTTTCTTCGACGCATGATAGACGTATTCGGAACATTAATCTTGTATCTGTATATCAGATTCATGTAATAACAATGTTTATTAATGGTGAATATTAAATTGTTATTATGCCGTTCACGAGTAAATTGCATAGCCATTATTTCTTACGCAAGCAATTCCATAGAAGTTTCAGCATAGATGCATAATTTGTTGTACAAAAAAAAATTCCATATATACTCCAGCTTAGATGTGAATTTGTCAACATTTTAGTCAAAAAATAATTTATGAACTTCAATAGGTACTTACTATACTTGGAACAACCGATTAAGATGACATACTTCACTAAATTTCATCGATTATTTTTATTGATTTAAAAAAATTGTATTTTTCAAAAGTTTGTAATATTTTCTCTTCTTCTCGCCATTCTTTTATTTTGTTTAGAACAATATAAAATTTTCTTCTCTCTTGGCTATGATCGATATTTAATTTTTTTTTCTAAGGCTTTGCATATGTGTTCGCAGGGATGGAAAATTCCTCCCCTACAACACATAAGCCTCCATAAAAATTGGACCCTTTTCTTTGATATCTACAGAAAGCTACTTAAAGCTCTCTTGTACTATATATCTTTATAGACATATGTACTTAACTAATTAATACGTTATTTACGAACTTGAACGCAAATATTTCCGTATTTATATTGTAATTAAATTCCATCAAACGTTGTGTAATTTTTTTGATTTATGATATAGGATTTTAATTACCTTCATTTTTGTGGTAACCCCCTTGGTTCTGATCGAGGCGTTGAGTTTCACAATTTAATTGGCTTTTCCATTGCAAACCTAGACTTAAATGAATTCCCTGAATGAGCTAACTTTCCTATTGTAATTATCCTGATTCCTTGCACCCTAACAAAGTCGTAGTTAAACGCTGATAAAAGATATTATACATGTATATTTGGACAGGTAATTAAATATAACTCAAATGGATAATTGTTAGTAAATTTGATTTTGGTAAACTCTTGTGTCAGTTTGGCGCCACTCCTTTATGATTCTGCTGCTATAAGGTACATGTAAAGATTGATTTAGTAGGTTAATGTAATTAGTTAATTGCATATTTGACGAACTCGGAATAGCCCATTTGCTGGCATAATTTGGCTCCAAATCCTCCTGCAAGTAAACGATATGATCTTGAGTCAACGAGAAATTCGCACAATCCTTTGACACGGCTCTTTGATTGATACCTAAGTTATCGCGTCCCAAAAAGCCTTCCACGTCATCATGCACTGCCTTCAAGTTTTCCCTCGAGTCCCGATACCCCCAAATTCCGACCCCTCCTTGGACTACAATTTACTTAGGGCGAACCGGTTTCGTCCTATATACAATCATATACTCACGGTTGGTGTGGACTTACGGGTCGTGAATCCTCATTCCACGTTTAAGAGAGGATGCGAGAGTGGTCCGGAAGACCTAAAATGCAAGCTGTATGCAGGTCCGCATCCTCCAGTAAACAGTACATACGAATAAATATATGTATACATACAGTTTGGGAAAGGTTTATAACTCGCAATACGAGGCTATCTACCTCGCATTCCAAGCTCGGATCTCGCACGAAGAGTTCTGCGAAACTCTAGGCTTGGTAACCGAATATATACGTAAGAATAAGGTTATACTAATAAATACTAGTAGAATAAGGTCTTATTGATAGTTTGTTTTGGAGAGCTATCGAACTCCAGGCTTTTTGTTTGATTTTGACGTTTTTATTTAAGAGAATCGTCATCTCTATTTGGTTTAATTAATGGTCTTGTTGTAGGAGCGACCACTGCCTCCTGTTTGATGAACTGTATTTGTTTTAAATTTTACCTCCAGGTTTCAACATTAATTTTGTTCATCCTATCCCGTGATTTTCCAATTGTTTCAAGTAGTTGGTTGCCACATTAGAGAGTACTCGACTCTCAAATGTCTCAGGTAACTGATGGGGTTTTGTATGAACACCCAATCAATAACATTCAAATGTTTTGTATAATTATTCGATATAAATCTTACTAACCCGTGATTTTTCAATTGTTTCAAGTAGTTGGTTGCCACATTAGAGAGTACTCGACTCTCAAATGTCTCAGGCAACTGATGGGGTTTTGTATGAGCACCCAATCAATAACATTCAAATGTTTTGTATAATTATTCGATATAAATCTTACTAACCCGTGATTTTTCAATTGTTGATTGTGAATGATAAGTATTTGTAAGCACGCAGCTTCCAGCTGTTTCAGGTAACTAATAAAATCTATGCGACTATCTAATCAATGATATTTAAATGTTTCATGTAATTTTTCGATATAAATCTTGCTAACCCGTGATTTTCAATTGTTGTTTGTGAATGATAGGTATTTGTGAATACGCAAAAATCGCTGCACATTGTACAATGACATCCTGGTAATTATCCTTATAACCCTGACAAATTATCTAGTTATGGCCAAGGTCGTTTTCAAACTATGCAGTTGACTGACCCAATTCTTCAGTGTATGCTTTGTTTTATCAACAAATTGAACAATGTAAACATCGCATCTGACCCACTAACCCAGATGTGAGATTGTTTATTTTAAAATATCTCGCGCTCTCCTTGTGATTCAGTTATGCCACCGTTCACTGTGCATAGTTAATTTAAATATTTTTAATTCCTTTATTGAAGTTAAACTATTTTTCATTTTCCGAATTTAGTAAATTTACTAGAGTTTAATTGAAGAATAAATATATATATATATATATATATATAAATATATATATATATATATATATATATATATATATATATATATATATATATATATATATATATATATATATTTATCCCCTCTCGTACTATGTTGATCTCGCGCGACGGTACGCCAGGTATATGTTGATCCGTTTGCATTTGTTGATCCACCCCGGATATGTTGATCCACTACCCAAGCTGGCATACATATGTAAATCCCTACAGATCAACTTGTGTCATCGAGATTTTGCTGTAAGCCACGCCCATTTTTCGGTCGCATATACATTTTACACGATTTATTTTGTTGATCTATATATTTCTGACAAACTTGACCGCTTGCATGTGTTGTTACTTGTAACCGCCAATTTCGCGCGCGTTGTGGTACTTTTTAGATTCCGTTAGAACATCCATATTCTATGAAAATGACTCTGTACTTAAAGAGGATAGACTGCCTCACGCGTATTTATATTGAAATGGAACTTTCAAAAACGTCAAATCCATGCTTAAAAAATCTTTTGAACTTGATTAAACGAAAATGTAATTTTAATGCATCATTTACTACGTTTCGTGACTTAGCAGGGGTGCCCGGGTTCATGGGGTGAGATTTGTCTAAGTCATTTTATAAGAGAAATTTTGAACATTGATTGAATAAAATTTTATTTTAATGTATCTTTTACCATCTCTCCCGACGTAAGTTTCTTGTAATGATTTAGTTGAAACAAAGCGTAATATCCATAATATGTGCCTATTAAAATTGCGGTGATTAGATTGGTGAGAATTTAATTTTTCAAATTTTAAATTGAAATTGCTGAAAAATTTATTCCAATTTGTTTTTTACTAAACATGGCTAAAGTAATTTCAAGCACCGATTCCAACCAACGATGTTTTAGTATATGTTCGTCAATCAACAGGAGCCATAATGTCTGTACATCAGTATGTCGTACAATTATTACAATTATGTGTACCGCCGCCCCGGGAGCCAATATATTAGATAACCAATACACCTACCATTAGTCACCGCCAACGTTTTAGCGAGATAGTTGTTTATTTTTTGTATTTTTTTACATCGTCTCCACACAGGAGGCCCTAAGGAAAATCGTAACCCTCAAGGCCTATGTCATCTTTGTGAATGCTGTGTTGGGGGTATTTTGAAAGAAAGGAAGGTCAGTGAGTTCTGGGAAGGAAATAGGTATGGATGGGTGGGTAGTATTCTGGGGGTCAGTGTGTTCGAGTGATAAACATAAGATTCCAACTCTCCTACTGCGTTGCAAGGCGATGCGTTGAAAGAGGATTAATCGATCCGGCCCACCACGCATTTGGTAGGCAAGCGCATCCGCCGCCAAGAACCGAACAAACCTCACCCCATAAACCCGGGCACTCCTGCTAAGTCACCAAACATATCAAACTACTTGAGGTGGCTCTCGACTAGCAATCCGTAGGTCGCGGGTTCAAATAAATTTTATTAAAATTAATTTGCACTATTTTACAATTAGTGTTTGGTTATATCTGAATAGCCAGGTACTCTCCCACCTTCCTCCTCGTCATCTCCTTTGAGGTCTCCTTTGAGGATGCCATAGTCTCACTGGCTCCAGACGGAAGTTTTTGTAAGTCTCCACATTCAAATTCGGCGGTATGATTTTTTTATGTGACACCTCTCACTAGAGCGCCCCTGTCTTTACACGTTAAATACATAGAAACTATGTCGCCAACCGGTTGGGCAGCGTTATGAGGCGGGTTAAGGTAGGGGCTGTAGGAATGAATTTATTAATGCGGGTCTTAAAGAAGCCCGGATTATATTGATAGCTCGTTCCACATGCGAGCCGACTTACGATAAAACGAGTCGGAGAAACGACCCGTTCATATATGTATAGATAACATCAACTTAACTGTGAACGTGTATTCCGCTCGGTCCGTCGAGTATCAAGCACGTGCACGGTGCACCGGGGATCAATGCTGCTAGCTCCTTTTAACAGGCTCTAATAAAATATCTGTAGAATAGACACAGCATACGCACATTTTGTCATACATGATTTTACCGTACATATGCCTCAGGGATCTCATTTCTACAGTATTCAGTCTACTTTCAGCCTTCTTCTGCCAGTTCCATGCCTCACTTCCGTATATTAGGGTAGGTACCAGCACTCCATTGTGGACTGCTAGCTTCGCTTCTTTGGACAGTTTTTTGTTAGCTCCAACCTCGTCCAATCATCCATTAATTACCCATTATAACCAAGAACCCGGCCACCCCTACTAAGTCACGAAGCGTAATCAGGAGAGATGGTAATAGATGCAAGTTCAAAATTTCCCATATAACATTATGCCTTTTGCTGCCATTTTGGATTTTGATGGTCAAAAGGTATCCCTCAACCAGTCTCTTTCGATCCGGCCCGCCACGCAGTAGGTATTTTTTATGGATTTGATTTTTGCGAAAGTTTCGTTTCAATCTAAATACGCATACATTTCTTATAAACAATTCAAGCAACATATATTAGGGTAGGTACCAGCACTCCATTGTGGACTGCTAGCTTCGCTTCTTTGGACAGTTTTTAGTTAGCTCCAACCGCGTCCAATCATCCATTAATTACCCATTATAACCAAGAACCCGGCCTCCCCTACTAAGTCACGAAGCGTAATCAGGAGAGATGGTAAAAGATACAGGTTCAAAATTTCCTACATAACATTATTCCTTTTGCCGCCATTTTGGATTTTTATGGTCGAAAGGTATCCCTCAACCAGTTTATTTCGATCCGGTCCGCCACGCAGTAGATGGGAAAACGCATCCGCCGCCAGGACCTAGACAAACCTCACCCTATGAACCCGTGTACCCCTGCTAAGTTATGATTTTTTTATGGATTTGTTTTTGCGAAATTTTCGTTTTGATCTAAATACGCATACATTTCTTATAAACAATTCAAGCAACACACGTCATTTTGATTTGAAACGGTACCATTTCACAGTCATTTCATGCGATATTCGACTCTAGAGACTAATACTTTGAGTTCAATATCACAAAAGATTACGGAATCACATAAAACCTTGTGATGAACAGTCCACCGATTGCCCCTTGATTGGTTCATTTAGTAAAACCATATATAGGGACACAGATCAACTTTGTCTAATAACTTCTTACCTGGATCAACATACTACGGGAATAGATCAATATATATGAGATCAACATACATAAGTACGCCAATTTGGGTAGATCAACATACTACGGGAATAGATCAATATATATGAGATCAACATAAGTATGCCAATTTGGGTAGATCAACATAAATTATGCATCCGATTTCCATACAAATTTTGAAAATTTTACTAACAGTATATCAAATGGTTTCTCTGGCAAACTGGCAACATTGATAAGTATTGTACCACTGTTGTCAATTCATTCAGATGTATTCCATAATAGCCAAGTTATATGGTGTTTAAGGTGGATCAACTTAGTCTAACAACTTCTTACTGGATCAACATAATACGGGAAGAGGACAATATATATATATATATATATATTGTCCTCTTCCCGTATTATGTTGATCCAGTAAGAAGTTGTTAGACTAAGTTGATCCACCTTTAACACCATATAACTTGGCTATTATGGAATACATCTGAATGAATTGACAACAGTGGTACAATAATTATCAATGTTGCCAGTTTGCCAGAAAAACCATTTGATATACTGTTAATAAAATTTTCAAAATTTGTATGGAAATCGGATGCATAATTTATGTTGATCTACCCAAATTGGCATACTTATGTTGATCTCATATATATTGATCTATTCCCGTAGTATGTTGATCCAGGTAAGAAGTTATTAGACAAAGTTGATCTGTGTCCCTATATATGGATTTACTAAATGAACCAATCAATGGGCAATCGGTGGACTGTTCATCACAAGGTTTTATGTGATTCCGTAATCTTTTGTGATATTGAACTCAAAGTATTAGTCTCTAGAGTCGAATATCGCATGAAATGACTGTGAAATGGTACCGTTTCAAATCAAAATGACGTGTGTTGCTTGAATTGTTTATAAGAAATGTATGCGTATTTAGATCGAAACGAAAATTTCGCAAAAACAAATCCATAAAAAAATCATAACTTAGCAGGGGTACACGGGTTCATAGGGTGAGGTTTGTCTAGGTCCTGGCGGCGGATGCGTTTTCCCATCTACTGCGTGGCGGGCCGGATCGAAATAAACTGGTTGAGGGATACCTTTCGACCACAAAAATCCAAAATGGCGGCAAAAGGAATAATGTTATGTAGGAAATTTTGAACCTGTATCTTTTACCATCTCTCCTGATTACGCTTCGTGACTTAGTAGGGGAGGCCGGGTTCTTGGTTATAATGGGTAATTAATGGATGATTGGACGCGGTTGGAGCTAACTAAAAACTGTCCAAAGAAGCGAAGCTAGCAGTCCACAATGGAGTGCTAGTACCTACCCTAATATATGGAAATGAGGCATGGAATTGGCAGAAGAAGGCTGAAAGTAGACAGAATACTGTAGAAATGAGATCCATGAGGCATATGTGCGGTAAAATCATCTATGACGAAATGTGCGTATGCTGTATCTATTCTACAGGTATTTTATTAGAGCCTGTTAAAAGGAGCTAGCAGCATTGATCCCCGGTGCACCGTGCACGTGCTTGATACCCGACGGACACGAGCGGAACACAGGTTCACAGTTAAGTTGATGTTATCTATATATGAACGGGTCGTTTCTCCGACTCGTTTTACCGTAAGTCGGCTCGCATGTGGAACGAGCTGTCAGCATCTGTTTTTCTTCCTCCATATAATTCGCGCCTCTTTAAGACCAGCATTAATAAATTCATTCCTACAGCCCCTACCTTAACCCGCCTCATAACGCTGCCCAACAATGATCATTTTGTATGTCTTTATATTCAAATTCGCAAATATGATTTTTTTATGTGACACCTATCACAAGAGCGCCCCTGTCTTTACACTCTAAATACAGAGAAACTATGTCGCCATCCAGTTGGGCAGCGTTATAAGGCGGGTTAAGGTAGGGGCTGTAGGGATGAATTTATTAATGCGGATCTGAAAGAGGCGCGAATTATATGGAGGAGTAAAAACAGATGCTGATAGCTCGTTTCACATGCGAGCCGACTTAAGGTGAAACGAGTCGGAGAAACGACCCGTTCATATAAAGATAACATCAACTTTACTGTGAACCTGTGTTCCGCTCGTGTCCGCCAAGTATCAAGCAGGTGCACGGTATTATATGGAGGAAAAAACACACACACGAGCGGACTTACGCAAAAACGAGTTGGAAAAACGACCCTTTCTCATAAAGACAACATCAACTTTATTGTGAACGTGCGTTCCGCTCGTGACCGTCGAGTATCACGCACGTGCACCGAGGATCAATGCTGCTAGCTCCTTTTAACAGGCTCTAATAAAATACCTGTAGAATAGATTTCGTCATACATGATTTTACCGCACATATGCCTCAGGGATCTCATTTCTACAGTATTCAGTGTACTTTCAGCCTTCTTCTGCCAGTTCCATGCCTCACTTCCATATATTAGGGTAAGTAACAGCATTCCATTGTGGAGTTTCGCTTCTTTGGACAGTTTTTTGCTATCTCCAACCGCGTTCAATCATCCATTGATAACCCATTTTAAATAATTACCCATTATAATCAAGAACCCGGCCACCCCTACTAAGTCACGAAGCGTAATCAGGAGAGGTGGTAAGAAGTTCAAAATATACCATATAACATTATTCCTTTTGCCGCCATTTTAGATTTTTATGGCCAAAAGGTATCCCTCAACCAGTCTCTTTCGATCCGGCAAGTCCACAATGGAGTGCTGGTACCTACCCTAATATGTGGAAGTGAGCATGAAACTGGCAGAAGAAGGCTGAAAGTAGACTGAATACTGTAGAAATGAGATCCCTGAGGCATATGTGCGGTAAAATCATGTATGACGAAATGTGCGTATGCTGTGTCTATTCTAGGGGTATTTTATTAGAGCCTGTTTATATATGAACGGGTCGTTTCTCCAACTCGTTTTATCGTAAGTCGGCTCGCATGTGGAACGAGCTATCGGCATCTGTTTTTCCTCCTCCATATAATCCGGGCCTCTTTAAGACCCGCATTAATAAATTCATTCCTACAGACCCTACCTTAACCCGCCCCATAACGCTGCCCAACTGGGTGGCGACATAGTTTCTCTGTATTTAACGTGTAAAGACAGGGGCGCTCTAGTGAGATGTGTCACATAAAAAAGTCATACCTCCGAATTTGAATATGGAGACATACAAAATGATCTATATTATAAGTTATAACCAATGAATTCACACAATTTTTATCGATTATCACTTTTTATTAGGATTTAAAAAAAATCGTAAACTTTATAATCACATAACTCTTGAAAAGAAAGTCCCAATGATTGGCATAAATCATTCAAATCGAATAAACATTATTTTTTAAATATTAATATTCTGTTTAAATTATTGTCACATCTTACCGGAAATCGTTATATTTTAAAGTTCTCTAAAAAAAATTAAGTCTTCTTATTTAAAAGAATTATCTCACATTTAATATTATTTAAACAATATGACCGGAAGTCGGCGTCTTTCAGTGAAATATACTAAAAAAACACCACAAGGTGGTTACAAATGCAATTATATTTAATCAATTTTTTCGATTATATTTTATGTGAAGAATTTTTCACAGAGGCCCAATGAATATTAATGAAATACAATGAAATCACTTGCTTCATCTGTAGAGGAGACCAAAGCCAATTGAACCAATTTGACTTTAACATTTTCTACGTCTTGCATATAAAGTTTACGAAAAAAATACTTATAATCAACGTCAGACAATTTAACTGCCCACCAAATTCGTATATGATTTTTTTTCAATCTCATATAAATTAAGCTATATTCTCATAAACCAATTGAGTGAAATGCTGCAATGACCCCGACCCCGGGGTTAGTATTAGTTTAATTTAGTTAGGATTAGTTTAAACTTACTCTTCAAAATTTCAATTATTTTTAACGTAATACACTATATATCCTCAAGAAAATCTGTTTAATCACGAACCGTAACTACTTGATGTAATAAAAAAAGAAAAACAAATATATGCGCCTGCAAAATCCGACAAACGTTTTTTTTTGCGAATATCGGTTTTTTACGCTTTGTGATAGAGCGAGACGTGGCGGATAGGCCTATGAAACACGTTTTCTAATATTAAAGCTAGTTTAGAAAAATGCAAAATCAGCTATGTATTTTCGCTTAAAAAATGGCTTTCAAAATACTCTATGAAGATTCCTTCACATATCGCATTTTGGACTAAAGTAAAACACTTAATATTGCGCCAGTTAAGACACATGGCGGATTTTGCACTGAATCTTGGTTCAGAACGCGCATGTTACAAGTCACGTGACTGGACAGTGGACACTTGGACAGTCTTGTTATGATAGTCAGTCTTGGTGCACGTGCCTGCGGATTATTTACGTTCGTCAAAAAATAATATTTCAGCTTTAAAATAGTGTGAAATTACATTACAGTGCACAATAATTTACGTTTACGTAGAAGAGTGTTAATTTTTCAAAGCCGGTAAGTAATACAACTGTTATAATCTCATAAAAATTTTTAAATGTTTTTTTAGCAAACTTACTTACAACTAGGTACCTACTTAAATGCAGAATATATCTGTTTATCATATTTATAAATAATTAATACATAAGTTTCGCTGACATATTATTATAGGGTAATTATTTCTTAAACATTTGCCTTAAATCGGATATTGAATGAACACACTTCTTTTATTAACATTAATTACAAAATAACAATAGCCTGCTTAATACAATCTAGCATAATACATAATTTAAATATTTATGTAAGTTTTAAAAATGTTTTAATACTTCTCACCTATATTTGCGATTGAGGAAGGCAAGCTTAATGTGAAATCAGTATTTTCGATTAATCTTTACTGCAAATGGTTTTACATAATGAAAACTACAGAATATGTTTTGGATATGTTGAAGATTTGCCTATCGTTAGGCTTGAGTAGAATTCAAATAATTACTTTATTAAAAATATAATTAAATAATACTGCACGAAAATCGGTATACTTTAAGACTCCGTTTGCCAAGTAAATGTTTGCCTATTAGCTCTAATCATGGTGATATAAGTCGCACCAAAAATGTACACATTTTTGACTTGTGTATAGTACCTAATTAACCTACACATGACAATGACCTACACATCAAAGGTATTACGGAAAAACTCACAAGCCTTATATATTTCTTTAAAAATCTAAGAAACGTATTAAATAAAAAGGATATGAAAAAGGTCTACTACGCATTATGTCATTCTCGAATTGAATATGGAATCATAGGATGGGGATCTGCTACACATACGTACCTACACAACCTGAATACGATTCAAAAAGGAATCATAAAGACCATATTGAAAGTACCAATTAGAACGCCTTCAATTGAAATATTCAATTCCTTTGACGTACCAAATGTACAGCAAATATATGCCAAAAATATATTATTGAAGCTCTTCAAAAATAACAAATCCTCTACTAGACTGTGTATGCATAACACTAGATCGAACAAAAATGATATAAAAAATATTCCAAGTTATAAAACCACATTTGGACAAAGAAACTATACATACTTTGCAACAAAACTCCATAACATCCTTCCCCAAGACATAAAACTAATAAAAAATCCTAATGAATACAAATCATTAATAAAAATATGGCTGAAAGAGGTCAATGAAAAAACCCTAATGAAAACACTAAAAACGATATAGAAGACACTAAAAACGACATAGAAGACAAATAAACCATATTTAAATAACTTTAGTCCGCCTCGGCACAGGACCCCCTAGTGAGGAGGACTAAGAAATACAATATTTTATACTTAATTTCACCATTATATTTTGTATGTAACAATTATTTTATATAGTCGCTAAAATAAAAAAAAATGGGTGTGTCAAGCCTACGCAAGACAGAAGTGAAACTTCTAGTATTCTTCTCTCTCTCTCTTTTCATTTCATTCTCTCTTTTTTTCTGTCTATTGACATATTTATAAGTAGCATGTGATAAAAAAAATTAAAAGTTATAAAAAAAGAAAAAAAAAATTAGTTAAAGCGGGGATCGAACCTCGGTTCTTCACGACCACAGTCGTGCGCTCTGCCTGTAGACAGCGAAGATGAGTTAGGAGAGTGAGTTAAACTAGGTATATAATATTAGCTAGGCTCCTATAGCGAAATGATCCCGTTTTTTCGTCACGGTCATGAGTCGGTTTTACTCCGGTCCTCGAAATTGCATGACGCGCGTAAAGAAGTTTCACTTCAAAAAATTCCTGCAAAGTTATGGATGTAATTACGATCTTTTTCAAGCGCGTATGTAATGATTATTTTTATCAACGTCGCATACACCTTGCTAATGTTTTCAGTATTATTAGGGCTTTTTTATACTAATTTTCATATATTTATTGGCAGGTAGAGTAGAAATTAATATTGTTTAGCGTTTGCCAACGACCATACCATGTTGAACACACCGGTTCTCGTCCGATCACCGAAGTTAAGCAACATTGGGCGCGGTCAGTACTTGGATGGGTGACCGCTTGGGAACACCGCGTGCCGTTGGCCCATTTTTTATGGTAATTTCATGTTTTTTTTTATTTTTTTATCGTTACTATCATTAATAATATCATAAAATTCTTTAACTTTTCAAGTATGCTACAGGCCTAAAATATTACTTAGTGGATTGATATTATGGTCAACCATTGAAAAAAAAAATTCCTGCAAAGTTATGGATGTAATTACGATCTTTTTCAAGCGCGTATGTAATGATTATTTTTATCAACGTCGCACACACCTTGCTAATGTTTTCAGTATTATTAGGGCTTTTTTATACTAATTTTCATATATTTATTGGCAGGTAGAATAGAAATTAATATTGTTTAGCGTTTGCCAACGACCATACCATGTTGAACACACCGGTTCTCGTCCGATCACCGAAGTTAAGCAACATTGGGCGCGGTCAGTACTTGGATGGGTGACCGCTTGGGAACACCGCGTGCCGTTGGCCCATTTTTTATGGTAATTTCATGTTTTTTTTTATTTTTTTATCGTTACTATCATTAATAATATCATAAAATTCTTTAACTTTTCAAGTATGCTACAGGCCTAAAATATTACTTAGTGGATTGATATTATGGTCAACCATTGAAAAAAAAAATTCCTGCAAAGTTATGGATGTAATTACGATCTTTTTCAAGCGCGTATGTAATGATTATTTTTATCAACGTCGCACACACCTTGCTAATGTTTTCAGTATTATTAGGGCTTTTTTATACTAATTTTCATATATTTATTGGCAGGTAGAATAGAAATTAATATTGTTTAGCGTTTGCCAACGACCATACCATGTTGAACACACCGGTTCTCGTCCGATCACCGAAGTTAAGCAACATTGGGCGCGGTCAGTACTTGGATGGGTGACCGCTTGGGAACACCGCGTGCCGTTGGCCCATTTTTTATGGTAATTTTATGTTTTTTTTTATTTTTTTATCGTTAACATCATAAAAAATTTTATATCATTCTTTAACTTTTCAAGTATGCTACAGGCCTAAAATATTACTTAGTGGATTGATATTATGGTCAACCATTGAAAAAAAAAAAGGCGTTAAAAACAAAAAAATAATGTGCGATGGCCGAGAATCGAACTCGGATCAACTGCTTGGAAAGCAACTACGCTGACCATTACACCACCAACGCCAGTTGTCGAGATGAGCTAAGAAGCATTTATATTTTACTTCAAAACTTTGACTAGATCAAATGAACTTTAATCGGTCCCGCATTTTCGTTTCGGTCATGAGTTGGTTTTACTCCGGTACTCGAAATTGCATGACGCGGGTAAAGAAGTTTCACTTCAAAAAGGCGTTAAAAACAAAAAAATAATGTGCGATGGCCGAGAATCGAACTCGGATCAACTGCTTGGAAAGCAACTACGCTGACCATTACACCACCAACGCCAGTTGTCGAGATGAGCTAAGAAGCATTTATATTTTACTTCAAAACTTTGACTAGATCAAATGAACTTTAATCGGTCCCGCATTTTCGTTTCGGTCATGAGTTGGTTTTACTCCGGTACTCGAAATTGCATGACGCGGGTAAAGAAGTTTCACTTCAAAAATAAAAAAAAAAAAAAAAAAAAACTAATTTATTTTCATTATAACAGGTAATACCCGCCCACACCGAAGATGAGATCCTCTAGAGCTCGACGATTGGTTAACATGGTTCTGAACGATCATCGTCCAGCTGAAGTCAAAGACAATCAAGGAAGTATTAGTAACTCTAGAGCTCAACGATTGGTGAATATGGTTCTAAACAATCATCACCATGTTGAACTCAAAGAAAACCAAGCAAGTATTAGTAACATCCAACCTGTTGAAAAGCAAAAACCAATAATAATTGATATGGACGTCACAAATGATAGCATAATTAGTAACACCCAACCTGTTGAAACACAACAACAAATAATTGATATGGACTTCATAAATGATTTACCAATTCCACTAGCCATAAATAGTTCTGATTTTACTGATTTCTACGATAAAGAAAATATGGACCCGAACTTCTCACATAATTTGGACATTTCTGAAACAGTTTTGGAGAAAGACGTGGGGAATGTAACCCCAGTTGAAATCTTGACCATGAGTAATGATGCTGAGAGCACACTCAACCCTGAAACGGGTCTGTTTGAACGAGTTACACTTTCAAATTCTAACGAAAAATATGATGAGGATCAACTGGGCACAAATAATCATAGGTTTATTTTGAATCACGAAACGGGACAATTCGAATGCTTTGATGCTAACTCTAATTCTGAAGACGATCTGTTAACTAATGTACCGGACATAAAGGATAAACGAAAGTTGAATAAAAATTTACGAGTCCTGGGGAAAAAATACAGCGGTATTAAAAGAGTAAGTGGACGTACAGTTTACGTTAAAAGGGCTCAAAGAAAAATAAAAGAAACACCATGCAATCATCATGGCTTGAATTTATCCAATAGATCTTTTTTATGCGGATTGGTTAATGAACAAGCTCGCCTAGACGTGTTTAACTATTTCTGGAGCTTGTCAACATGGGAAGCTAAGAAAGCCTATATTTTCGGACTTGTAAATTTCCGAAAAGTACTCAAGAGGCGACAACGGCGACAGCAATTAGAAGGTAGAAGTGCTTGGAAGCGCAACTTTGGGGTCGACTGCTCCTTACCCAAGCTTAATGGTGAAAAAGTTCCGAACCGAAAAAACCGAACAAATCTTCATTTCTATTCCGGTAAGGTCTTTCAATCTCATCATATGTGCAGTATACATACCTCCTGCCTCACAACCTACGGTCTATGATACGTTCTCCGAAAACCTGGAATCTGTATATTCATCACAACCAAATAATACTTTTTGTGTACTAGGAGATATGAATCTACCAACTCTGAATTGGTCATTTTCCGAAGACAGCAGTCAAGGTCTCGCCTCCTCAAATACGGCTGCATCGAAAACTTTGCTTCAAGCAATGTCATTGATGGACTTACTCCAATATAACTGTATACCAAACCATAATGAAAAATACTTAGACCTCGTATTCTACAGTCGCGAAACAAATGTTAAACGTAGCAACAACCCTCTCCTCTCAGAGGATAGACACCACCCAGCCCTTGAATTTGATATATCCTTCGTAATTCAACCAAAAATCAAAAACAAAATACAGCGTAGGCGCAATTTCAGGAAAGCTAATTATGCTCAGATTAATGAGGACATTAATTGTATTGATTGGTTATCTGAAATCGCAAATTTACCAGCCGAAAAAGCAGTAGATCGATTCTATTTAAAAATAAACAGTGTAATTGATAAGCTTATTCCAGTATTGGCACGACGAAATGACAAATTCCCCATATGGTTTACTCCAGAACTTATTAGGTTATCAAGGAAAAAAGATAAAGTCTGGCTCAAATGGAAGACATATAAAGGTCTTTCTGACTATCGTGAATTTTCCTTCTTACGTGCTACATACAAAAAATTGACTTATGAAACCCGAAGGTTATTTTTTGACAACATCGAAAGTTCATTGCAAAAT
This sequence comes from Hesperophylax consimilis, assembly GCF_061612785.1. Lineage (NCBI taxonomy): Eukaryota > Metazoa > Arthropoda > Insecta > Trichoptera > Limnephilidae > Hesperophylax > Hesperophylax consimilis. Next base: position 5,209,431 of record NC_142846.1, read on the forward strand.
AATATCAAAAGCTTTTGGTCATACATATCCTCATTAAAATCGTCTGATGGATACCCAGCTGCAATGTCCTTCGAAGGGCGCAAATCTAACGATGCCCAGGAAATTTGTGATATGTTCTCTGAATTCTTTAAGTCAACATTTGAACCTTCCTCTAACAATGACCCAATTATTAACATTGACCAACTCGAGGAAGTTCAGGACTCTGGACTTGCGCACATTCACACAATTAAACTAACGGAAAAAGAAGTGCAATCGAGTTTAAAATCGATAGACGTAAACAAGGGTGCGGGTCACGATGGAATACCGGCGTTTTTCCTTAGATCTGCTGCGTCGTCACTGTGTGTGCCGCTTACCATAATATTTAATAAATGCCTGAGTGATGGGGTTTTCCCTGATAGGTGGAAAGTGGCCTATATTATACCGGTCCACAAGGGTGACTCGCGTCAAAGAGTGGAAAACTATAGGCCAATATCCATTCTCTCGGCGATCCCTAAACTATTGGAAAGACTTGTCCATGACAATATATATCCCCAGCTTGCTGCCAAAATTACTGAACAACAACACGGGTTTGTAAAAGGCAAATCTACCACGAGTAATTTACTTATTTACTCAAATTTCTTATTTACTAGCATGGATCGAGGCCACCAGGTAGATGCAATATATTGCGATTTCAAAAAAGCTTTCGACAAGGTTGACCACCTTATTCTTATTAAAAAAATTATGTACAACGGAATTAGAGGAAATTTATTACGTTGGTTTATCTCATATTTAACAAAAAGACAACAAGCCGTATCATTACGAGGACAGACTTCTACATGGGAACCAGTTACTTCTGGCGTGCCACAGGGGTCAATCCTGGGTCCGCTGTTGTTTATTCTTTTTATTAACACTGTTACTAAATGTTTCATGCATTGTTTATATCTTTTGTACGCTGACGACATAAAAATATTTGCCATTGTTCGAAATTTAAACGATTGTCTTCTCATACAAAGCGACTTAGTAAGGTTCGAAACGTTTTGCAATGAAAACAAAATTTACCTAAGTTACAATAAATGTAAACAAATAAGTTTTACTAAAAATCACAACGCTATCAAACACAATTATTGTATTGGTAATTATTTACTCGAGCGCGTTTACTGTATAAGAGATCTAGGCGTACTTTTTGATTCCAAACTCCACTTCGATGCGCACATAGATAATATTGTGAATAAAGCTTACAGCATGCTAGGATTTGTCATCAGAAACAGCCGTGAATTTCGAAAACCTGAAACATATCTTCTTCTTTATCACACTCTGGTCCGTTTTCAACTTGAATACTGCACCTCCATATGGAATCCACTTTACGATATCTATAAAGAAAATATTGAAAATATTCAAAAGAAATTTCTGCGATGCCTCAATTACAGAATGAGCGCACCCAAACGTGGGTACATAAATATGCTCTCGAGTTATAACGTCTCCACTCTATCTAACCGGCGAACATACCTTGATCTCATGACTCTGTATAAAATCTGTAACAACGTTATTGACTGTCCCGACTTACTGAAATTGATAAACTTCAAAGTACCACCCAGAGTAACAAGGCTTAACGACTTATTCCACATTAGCAGGACGCGTAAAAATGCTGGTGTCAGGGATCCAATCAGAAGAATGTGCGAATCACTTAATCAGAATCAAAACCTCAAGGACTCTGACTTATTTTTTGATACACGCACTACTTTTAGTAGAAAAATGAAGACTGTTTTCCTACAAAGTTCAAAGTAAACAACTTAGACATACTTCGTTTAAATATATTTATATATTTTTTACTTTCTGTTTAACATTGTTTATCTATTTATATATATATTTTTTTGTTTTACCATCTAAATTTTTTCAAAAATAATTTGTAATTTCTTAAAAGGATATTGCGCATTTCTTTCATATCTCTATTTGTAAAATAATATTCTTATGTATATATTTTTCCCCTATTTATAAGTGAAAATATTTGTAAATGTTTTCTGCTGTTTAAGTTAATTCGTGAGAAATAGTTTGGATGCAGGTGAATTCTCTAGTTGATGTTTCGTATATATTTTTGTCAATTGATATCTGTATCTGTTTTTTCTCCTTAATAAAAAAAAAAAAAAAAAAAAAAGTTAGAGTTTGCAGAGAGTTTTTTAACGCCACATTATGTATTACAAAAGATACGTTTGCTCAATGGATATCATCAACACAGATTGATAACGATGATGAGAATCAAGCAACTACGAAACGAAAGACCAGAGTTCCTCAGTCTTTGAAGTCAGATTCCGTTAAAAAATGGTTGGACCTATTGCCTAAAGTTTTGAGTCATTATTGCCGCTCGACTAGTTCGAGAACATACATGGAGGATGGTTTTAAATCCAAATCCGAAATGCATAAAATTTACATGTCGTGGTGTTCAGAAAACGGCATAACTAGCGTCCAAAGAAAGAAATTCTGTGAAATTTTAGAAAGTAATAAAATATCTATATTTAAACCACGCAAGGATCAATGCGACACATGCGTATCCTACAATCAAGGAAATCTAAATGAAGAAGAATATCAAATTCACATTAAAAAGAAAAATGAAGCAAGAGATGCAAAGAAGTTGGCTATTGCATCCTGCTCTGATCAACATTTAGTAGTAACAATGGACCTTCAAAGCACACAGCTTTGTCCGAAACTTTTAGTTTCCTCTCAATATTATAAGCAAAAACTTCAGTTACACGACTTTACCATTTATAAAAACAATACGAAAGATGTTTTTTTGTACGTTTGGCATGAAGGCGATGGAGGTGTTTCAGCAAATGAGTTTGTTTCTTGTATTATAGATTTTATAGAGGGAGAAATTAGAAAGGGATTCAAAAAAATTACTTTGATATCGGACGGCTGTGCTCACCAAAATAAAAATAAATTCCTCAGCAGTGCTATGGCAGATATATCGAAACATATGAATATAGAAATAGAGCAACTCATATTAGAAAAAGGACACACAATGATGGAGGTGGATAGCGTCCACTCAACATTGGAAAAGCTTTGTACTCCTCCATTATACTCCCCAATGGATTATGTGGACCGAATGAGGAAAGCTAGACCATCCAAACCTTACTTTATTAAGTATCTCGATTACAATTTTTTTAAGGCTTACGATACACTCTCCAGTAATTACTGCACTATTCGTCCAGGCAAAAAGGTTGGAGATCCTACAGTTACCCAGATCAGAGGGCTGCTCTACAAGCACGGTGAGGTTATGTACAAACTCCGACACATTGATAACTGGACACTTCTGCCTCAAAGGAGAAGGCAAGATTTATACACAACACCACAACCATTGTACACAGAACAAAAAAAAATTGATAAGTCTAAGTTTGAGCAATTGCAATCCTTAAAGTTATATATGCATCGAGATTATCATTCATTTTATGATAATCTTAAATATTGATTTTGTTGATTACTATCGTACCTTCTATTTTTATAACATTTTAAAGATCTCAATAGTTATTAGATGAATGTTTAGTTTACTAGCAGGCGTTCTCATTGTTTATTTACATAACTGAGAAGTTATTTATTTTGTTTAAAAGTTTTAATTATTATGATTGTATTATTGTTCAATAATGTTTGATTTGTAATAGGTATAATAACTATCTACTTGATTTTATTCTTTTAATAAATAAATTGTAATAATCTCGAATAGTGGTTTGGTAGATTACATTATGTGCCTTCTATTTTTTATAAAAAAATTTAAGATCTCAATAGTTATAAGACCAGCAGGAGTTATCATTGTTTATTTACATAACTCATATGTTATTTGTTTTGTTAAAATGTTGTAATTATTATGATTGTTTTAATGTTGAATAATACGTAATAGATATAATACTAGTTACTACAATCTACTTGATTTTATTCTTTCAATAAATAAAATGTAATAATCTCGAATAGTGATTTGGTAGATTACTTACGTACCTTCTGTTTTTTTTATAAAATTTTAAAGATCTCAATAGTTATTAGACCAGCAGTTTGTTTATTTACATAACTGAGAAGTTATTTGTTTTGTTGAAAGTTGTATTTATCATGATTGCATTATTGCTGAATATTGTTTGGTTTGTAATAGGTGTAATACTAATGATTATCTTCTTGTTTTTCTTCTTTTGATAAATAAAATGTAATAATCTCAAATAATGATTTTGTTGATAACTTAGGTACTTGTTTTTTTTCTTTCAATAAATAAAATTTAATGTGTAATAAACTTGTTTTTCTATCTTACTCAAAATATTTTTAGTTCACCTTCACTCGATAATTACTTATTTAAAAGTAAACTTTCAGCTGGGAAAGATAAAGATTCGTTAGAAATAGGTTATTGGTTTGTTATAAATGCTTTGCGCATACGTTAATACATTTAAATTATACGCAATTTAAGAATCACTATCATTTCTAACTGAATGCAAAATCCGTCATGTCTGAAATGTACGTACATCAAAATCCGCTATATGCTACCTCTAACACAAAGCGGATTTAAAGACCCATATAAAATCAGCTATGTGTCATTTATTCACAAAATTAATTATAACCGCCAAAGAACTAAATATTTAATTGTAAATTATCATTTATACAAAATCCGGCGTAAATATCTAATTTTCTGTATATTTTGATGTTAAAAAATGCGATCCATTGTTGAATTAATCAGTTTTTTCCTTCTCCTGAAAAGTAACGTTTTTTTACATAGCGGATTTTGCAAGCGCAGCGACGATATGTTAATATCATAGTTTGCTTTAATCTCGATAAAAACAGAAGAAGAAAAAGTTTTTTTTTATGAATGAGATAAAACTTTACCCCAAACAACGTGTAAATATATTAATTAAAATCAAAATATAAACTTCACATTAGGAAAGAGGACAACGAACAAATAATTACATTGACTAAGTGTTACGGACGGACATGCACTTGAGCAAGACTTGGGAGCTGTACTCACAGAAACTTTAAAAAAACTTGGGTTTATTTGTAGTACGGGGTCAATTATTATTATTATTATTATGTAATGAGCAGGCAGCATTCTGCTGATGCGCTCATATCTGATTTTACAACAAGTTTGACAGTAATTGAGTTGTACTGGTATAATTATCCCCCGAAAACATTAAAACGGAAACAATATAAACTACTTTTTTAAAAGAAAGACATACATTCCCGGGTTTCGAATAACCTGGCAATATTTGAAAATCTCCTACTACCACCACGGTCAGCTGAAAATGTTGCTTGTGTTGTGATGGAGGACTTAGCCAGCCCAGGAATTGAAAACACTACGCCGCGCCTGGGTGGGACCCAAACGCGATGTCAACTCGGCCACCGACCGGTCTAAAATATGACAGAGATCGCTCCAGTGGATAAGTAATAAAACGTAGTTTATAGGCAGTTTATAAAAAAAAATAGTCTAAAGAAACAGATACATTTTTAAAACAGTAATAAATAAAGTACATTCTGGAATCGTTAATAAGTCGTTTTGAAATATTTAGCCGTGTTAAGTAATCAATAGTATCCGGAAACGCGGTGGCAAAACGTGGAATTCCATAGCCGTTTTTAATTTATTAAAAATATTTATAAAATCAAAGACAAAACAATTAAATGTATTCTAATCAGGGTGTCGTTATAACAAAAGAACGCCGGCATGGATATATCCCAGCCGGACGCAACGCAGCTGCATTATCTTAACAACGAAGTTAGGTCTGATCAAATTCACAATAAAGTATTATTTTTTAACGAAATTAGTTTTAATACAGAGAATATCCAAATAAACCTTTTTTGTGAATAAAAACATATCGGCTTCTTTGTCTGGATGTGGTGTGATTTGATTTGTATTTTTTTATGAAACATTATTATGAAGCATCGAAGAATTATCAATATTTAAATAAAAAAATATTGAAGTGTTTTACGCTCTCCTCTAGCTGGTATTAGTATAACATGCACGTGTTCGGTTCTAGACAAACTGTGAAAAAAATCAGCTTCTCATTGGGTGGTCATGTAAAATGAATGTTATTCATTGATGTATTAATGTCTAAAATTAGTCTACAATAATAATATTGCTATTGTTACAATAATATTGAAATTTTGCCATTTTGCCGTGCTAAAAACACTTTATTCAACTTCTCGAAATTAGCTGTAGATTTGTAGTTTTGAATACCACACCAGAGTCCCAACTGCTCCCGTCTGGAGCCAGTGAGACTATGGCATCCTCAATTGGGGTTGTTGTGAGACTGAAGATATTGTGAACCTCGAAGGAGATGAGGAAGTTGGGAGAGTACTTGGCTCTTCAGATCTGGTTGCCAAACACTTATTGTAAAATAGTACAAATTAATTTTAGTAAAATTTATTTGAGCCCGCGACCTTCGGATTGCTAGTCGATAGCCTTACCCCTCGATAACGGAGGCCGTCATTTAGGAACGTTTTAAATTATGTTTTACATTTGAAAGTAGACGTTTATTACAATTTGGGAGGAGGGTATGTGCACCGCCGCCCCGGGAACCATTTATTGGATAACCTACACTTCTGCCATAGGTCTCCCCAAGTTGTTGGATATGTTTGGTGACTTATCAGGTGTGCCCGAGTTTATGGGGTGAGGTATGTGAGGGGCTTGGCGGCGGATGCGCCTGCCTAATAACTGCGTGGTGGGCCGGATCGATTAGTCCTCTTTCAACGCATCGCCTTGCAACGCAGTAGGAGAGTTGGATTCTTATGTATATCACTCAATCACACTGAACCCCAGATTACTACCCACCCATCATACCTATTTACTTCCCAGAACCCACTCTCCTTCCTTTCCTTCAAAATTCCCCCAACACAGCATTCACAAAGATGACATAGGCCCTGAGGGTTACGATTTTCCTCAGGGCCTCCTGAGTGGATATGTTGTAAAAAATATAAGAAATAAACAACAATCTCGCTAAACGTTGACGCTGACCTATGGTAGGGGTGTTGGTTATCTAATAAATGGTTCCCGGGGCGGCGGTACACATAATTGTAATAGTTCTCGAGGGCTCTGATGTACAGACATTATGGCTCCTGTTGATTGACGAACATATACTAAAACATCGTTGGTTGGAATCGTAGCTTGAAATGACTTTAGCCATGTTTAGTAATAAACAAATTAGAATAGATTTTTTAGCAATCATAATTTAAAATTTGTAAAATTTAATTCTCACCAATCTAATCGCCGCAATTTTAATAGGCACATATTATGGATATTACGCTTTGTTTCAACTTAATCATTACAAGAAACTTACGTCGGGAGAGATGGTAAAAGATACATTAAAATAAAATTTTATTCAATCAAAGTTCAAAATTTCTCTTATAAAATGACCCAGACAAACCTCACCCTATGAACCCGAGCACCCCTGCTAAGTCACGAAACGTAGTAAATGATGTATTAAATTTACAATTTTTGTTTAATCAAGTTCAAAAGATTTTTTTAGCATGGATTTGACGTTTGCGAAAGTTCCATTTCAATATAAATACTCGTGAGGCAGTCTATCCTCTGTAAGTATAAAGTCATTTTCATAGAATATGGATGTACTAACAGGATCTAAAAAGTAAGACAACGCGCGCGAAATTGGCGGTTAAGTTACAACGCATGCAAGCCGTCAAGTTTGTCAGAAATATATAGATCAACAAAATAAATCGTGTAAAATGTATATGCGACCGAAAAATGGGCGTGGCTTACAGCTAAATCTCGATGACACAAGTTGATCTGTAGGGATTTACATATGTATGCCAGCTTGGGTAATGGATCAACATGCTGCAGCGGCGTCTTCTCCTCCACAACCACAGAGTACAATACAGCCTGTTGTGCCCAAGCTGCCAACCCAGCCAATAACATCGTATAGCGATGCCCTCGTCAACGGTAGACGACGATCTCGGCCAATCTGTAAAGGGACAGGGTCTATCGACGACAGCTTGGTCACTATTCCCAAAAACCTACATCTGCATGTATTCATGTTTCACCCGAATACCACAGAAGAAAATATATCTTCATTCTTAAAAAAAAAGAAGCCGGATTTAATTTACACTGTCGAAAAACTGGTTACGAGGCATGAACGTTATGCTGCCTTCAAAATAGGCATACCGGAAAATTACTTCCACTTTTTCCTGGACCCCACGATCTGGCCTGAAAACGTGGCCTTCAACGAATGGTCATTTCGGAGACCACGACCCCAAACTAGGACGGTCGATACGACGTCCGAAAAAGATAGACATTAGTGGAGTATACCAGAACGTTCGAAGTCTGAATAATAAAATTATCGACTTCATGACAAACGTAATGTGCCAGAAACCACTTCTGATTGCTCTTACCGAAACTTGGCTAACTTCAAGCACCTTTTCGTCGGAGCTATTCGAAAACCTATACCACGTCTACAGGAAGGATAGAGGCAGTCGCGGAGGAGGGACTCTCCTAGCCCTCCGAGCTGACAGCCACTCACACGCGGAAAGAATGGACTGCATAGAAACCCAAGGTGAAGACTTGTGGGTGAAAGTATCGCATAGAAATGTCATCATTTATATATGTGTTGTATATTTTCCTCCAAATACAACATCTGAACAGTATCAATTATTTTACGACAAAACTATAAGTGAAAGTGTAAAGTTACAATCAAAAAATATTATTATTTTCGGTGATTTTAACTTTCCCTCAGGGAAAAACCCAATTTACGTTTTCGATTACTTTTGTTCTTTTTATAATTTAACACAATTCAACACTGTTTATAACATAAATGCACACATGTTAGACCTAGTATTAAGTAATGTAAATTCTAAAAATGCTGTTATCTGCCGCCATGACTCCCCATTAGTCAGAGAGGATATTCATCACCCTTCACTTTCATTCACATTCGATTACACAACTCAATCACATATACAAACAGACACATTGCCTCCAGACATAAACATGGGTTGGATTTTCCACGAAAGCTCAGATAACACACTTAAGAATGCCTTAGAACAACATCACTGGAATCATTACGATTGCCTTGACGTAAATCTAGCTGTCGAAATGTTTTATGAACAGCTCAATAATATTTTCAACATTTGTTTTAAGAAAAGATCTACACGTATGCTCAAAGATGTTAGACAATATCCGAAATGGTTTAGTGGGGAAATCATTCACCTCATACGAGAAAAAACTAAAATGCACTATCTTTGGAAAAAAACAAAATCCGAACATGCCTCAGCTAACTTTAAAACTTTGCGAAAATCAATCAAACGGTTAATTGGTCAGGCCTACACTGACTTTACACGTGAGGCCGAGAACAGTATAATAACAGACCCAACTCGATTTTGGTCTTACACTAACGATAAACGCCGCGGCTGTGACAAACTTAACCACATGGACTACAAAGACAATAAATATGATGGATCGTCTGAGATCGCCGCAGGTTTCGCACACTATTTTCAATCAGTATTTAGCGACAATATCCCCAAACTTGACATATCCTCTATAGCTTCATCGTCATTTAACTCTTTACCTGTACAAATTCATGAAATCAACGATGACGATATTATTACAGCTTTCCATAAGCTAAAACCTAAATACTCCGTCGGCCCAGATTGTATTCCACCTATAATCCTTAAAAGATATGCAAATTATTTTGTTCAACCTCTAAAACATATTTTTAACCTATCACTTCGCAAAAATATCTTTCCGGAAATGTGGAAACTAACGAAAGTAACGCCTATACATAAAAAAGGAAAAAAGTCAGAAATAGATAATTACAGACCTGTAGCTGTGTTGTCAGCACCCGCAAAACTTTTAGAAACCATAATTTATTCACAGATATATAACCAAACAAAACACGCACTCACCGAAAATCAGCACGGATTTCGTCCCACACTGTCACCTTCAACAAATCTTATGAATCTCATTACCTATATTAATAATTCATTTGAAAATTTTGTACCTGTTGATGTGATTTATACAGACTTCGAGAAAGCATTTGATAAAGTCGACCATGATATTTTATTAAAAAAATTAAGTGACATCGGATTCTCTCAGAATTTCCTCGCTTTTGTGGCTAGCTACTTACGCAATCGTCGTCAGTATGTCAGTTACGGACACCATATCTCTCACGAATACAAAACTAACTCCGGGATTCCCCAGGGATCGAATCTAGGACCCCTTCTCTTTCTCCTATTCATCAATGACATTGGCAACACTATAAACCACTCAAAATATCTCCTTTTTGCTGACGATATAAAACTTTTCAAAGCAATCAAAAGTTACATCGATTCCATTCTTCTGCAGAACGATCTTGATTCTCTTGTCAAATGGTCGGAACTGAACAACTTACCCTTCAGTATTCAGAAATGCAGTGTCGTTACATTTACAAGGTCCAAAGATACATTCCTGTTCCCCTACCACATTAATAAACATGAATTAACACGTAAAAATGAGATTCGAGACCTTGGCGTAATTTTTGAAGCAAATCTCTCTTTCAAATCCCATATATCTGATATTGTCTCCCGTGCCAACAAAATGCTTGGATTTGTTCTTCGTAATTCAAGATCATTTACCAACGGAATCGCAATCCGAAGAACGTATGAAGCACTTGTTCGCAGTATCTTGGAATATAGCTCCATTATTTGGGCCCCTTCCGAGCAAAACCATATTCTCGAAATAGAAAAAGTACAAAAGAGATTCATGCGTTACCTATATATGAGGGAATATATGTACTACCCTTTCCTGTATCCATCCTTATTCTTAGCAGGAATGCTCGATCTTAATACATTAGAAGCCCGCCGAAAAATATTTTGAGGAAAACATTTTTTTAAGATAATCTCTGGAACTTTACATAATCCACCTATTTTGAAAGAGATTAACTTATATGTCCCAGACAAGTATACTCGTGGAAGGTCCCATACCCTTTTTTATGCTCCAAAAGCGAGGACTTCTGCCTATCAGAACGCCCCAGTCAACAGAGCGACTGAACTGCTCAACGAGTCTGCATTGACCATCGACTTTTTTAACGTAACCTACAGGCAGTTTAACAATTATCTTTTGACGTATGTCACAAAGTAGTGAAACTGACCTTTTTATGTGTTTTGCTATACTTTTTGTCTAATTTGTAATCTTCTCCATAATGTATTGGTGAATAACCGTTTTACGGAGAACATGAAAAATAAATAAATAAATAAATAAATAAACATATCCGGGGTGGATCAACAAATGCAAACGGATCAACAAATACCTGGCGTACCGTCGCGCGAGATCAACATAGTACGAGAGGGGATAAATATATATATATATATATATATATATATATATTTATCCCCTCTCGTACTATGTTGATCTCGCGCGACGGTACGCCAGGTATATGTTGATCCGTTTGCATTTGTTGATCCACCCCGGATATGTTGATCCACTACCCAAGCTGGCATACATATGTAAATCCGTACAGATCAACTTGTGTCATCGAGATTTTGCTGTAAGCCACGCCCATTTTTCGGTCGCATATACATTTTACACGATTTATTTTGTTGATCTATATATTTCTGTCAAACTTGACGGCTTGCATGCGTTGTAAATTGAAAACCGCCGATTCCGCGCGCGTCGTGGTACTTTTTAAATTCTGTTAGAACATCCATATTCTATGAAAATGACTTTGTACTTAAAGAGGATAGACTGCCTCACGCGTATTTATATGGAAATGGAACTTTCGCAAACGTCAAATCCATGCTTAAAAAATCTTTTGAACTTGATTAAACAAAATGTAACTTTAATGCATCATTTACTACGTTTCGTGACTTAGCAGGGGTGCCCGGGTTCATGGGGTGAGATTTGTCTAAGTCATTTTATAAGAGAGATTTTGAACATTGATTGAATAAAATTTTATTTTAATGTATCTTTTACCATCTCTCCCGACGTAAGTTTCTTGTAATGATTAAGTTGAAACAAAGCGTAATATCCATAATATGTGCCTATTAAAATTGCGGTGATTAGATTGGTGAGAATTTAATTTTTCAAATTTTAAATTGAAATTGCTGAAAAATTTATTCCAATTTGTTTTTTACTAAACATGGCTAAAGTCATTTCAAGCACCGATTCCAACCAACGATGTTTTAGTATATGTTCGTCAATCAACAGGAGCCATAATGTCTGTAGGTACATCAGAGCCCTCGAGAATTATTACAATTATGTGTACCGCCGCCCCGGGAGCCATTTATTAGATAACCAATACCCCTACCATTACTCACCGCCAACGATTTAGCGAGATAGTTGTTTATTTTTTGTATTTTTTTACATCGTCTCCACACAGGAGGCCCTAAGGAAAATCGTAACCCTCAAGGCCTCAGTCATCTTTGTGAATGCTGTGTTGGGGGTATTTTGAAAGAAAGGAAGGACAGTGAGTTCTGGGAAGGAAATAGGTATGGATTGGAGGGTAGTAATCTGGGGGTCAGTGTGTTCGAGTGATAAACATAAAAATCCAACTCTCCTACTGCGTTGCAAGGCGATGCGTTGAAAGAGGATCAATCGATCCGGCCCACCACGCATTTGGTAGGCAAGCGCATCCGCCGCCAAGAACCGAACAAACCTCACCCCATAAACCCGGGCACTCCTGCTAAGTCACCAAACATATCAAACTACTTGAGGTGGCTCTCGACTAGCAATCCGAAGGTCGCGGGTTCAAATAAATTTTATTAAAATTAATTTGCACTATTTTACAATTAGTGTTTGGTTTTATCTGAATAGCCAGGTACTCTCCCACCTTTCTCCTCGCCATCTCCTTTGAGGTCTCCTTTGAGGATGCCATAGTCTCACTGGCTCCAGACGGAAGTTTTTGTAAGTCTTCATATTCAAATTCGGCTGTATGATTTTTTTATGTGACACCTCTCACTAGAACGCCCCTGTCTTTACACGTTAAATACATAGAAACTATGTCGCCAACCGGTTGGGCAGCGTTATGAGGCGGGTTAAGGTAGGGGCTGTAGGAATGAATTTATTAATGCTGGTCTTAAAGAGGCGCGAATTATATGAAGGAGGAAAAACAGATGCTGATAGCTCGTTCCACATGCGAGCCGACTTACGGTAAAACGAGTCGGAGAAACGACCCGTTCATACATAGATAATATCAACTATACTGTGAACCTGTGTTCCGCTCGTGTCCGTCGAGTATCACGCACGTGACGGTGCACCGGGGATCAATGCTGCTAGCTTCTTTTAACAGGCTCTTATAAAATACCTGTAGAATAGACACAGCATACGCACATTTCGTCATACATGATTTTACTGCACATATGCCTCAGGGATTTCATTTCTACAGTATTCTGTCTACTTTCAGCCTTCTTCTGCCAATTCCATGCCTCATTTCCATATATTAGGGTAGGTACCAGCACTACATTGTGGACTGCTAGCTTCGCTTCTTTGGACAGTTTTTAGTTAGCTCCAACCGCGTCCAATCATCCATTAATTACCCAATATAATCAAGAACCCGGCCTCCCCTACTAAGTCACGAAGCGTAATCAGGAGAGATGGTAAAAGATACAGGTTCAAAATTTCCTACATAACATTATTCCTTTTGCCGCCATTTTGGATTTTTATGGTCGAAAGGTATCCCTTAACCAGTTTCTTTCGATCCGGCCCGCCACGCAGTAGATGGGCAAACGCATCCGCCGCCAGGACTTAGACAAACCTCACCCTATGAACCCGTGTACCCCTGCTAAGTTATGATTTTTTTATGGATTTGTTTTTGCGAAATTTTCGTTTCAATCTAAATACGCATACATTTCTTATAAACAATTCAAGCAACACACGTCATTTTGATTTGAAACGGTACCATCTCACAGTCATTTCATGCGAAATTCGACTCTAGAGACTAATACTTTGGGTTCAATATCACAAAAGATTACGGAATCACATAAAACCTTGTGATGAACAGTCCACCGATTGCCCCTTGATTGGTTCATTTAGTAAAACCATATATAGGGACACAGATCAACTTTGTCTAATAACTTCTTACCTGGATCAACATACTACGGGAATAGATCAATATATATGAGATCAACAAAATCTTTTGAACTTTATTAAACAAAAATGTAACTTTAATGCATCATTTACTACGTTTCGTGACTTAGCAGGGGCGCCCGGGTTCATGGGGTGAGATTTGTCTAAGTCATTTTATAAGAGAAATTTTGAACATTGATTGAATAAAATTTTATTTTAATGTATCTTTTACCATCTCTCCCGACGTAAGTTTCTTGTAATGATTAAGTTGAAACAAAGCGTAATATCCATAATATGTGCCTATTAAAATTGCGGCGATTAGATTGGTGAGAATTAAATTTTTCAAATTTTAAATTATGATTGCTAAAAAATTTATTCTAATTTGTTTATTACTAAACATGGCTAAAGTCATTTCAAGCTACGATTCCAACCAACGATATTTTAGTATATGTTCGTCAATCGACAGGAGCCATAATGTCTGTACATCAGAGCCCTCGAGAACTATTACAATTATGTGTACCGCCGCCCCGGGAACCATTTATTAGATAACCAACACCCCTACCATAGGTCACCGCCAACGTTTAGCAAGATTTTTGTTTATTTCTTATATTTTTTACATCATATCCACACAGGAGGCCCTGAGGAAAATCGTAACCCTCAGGGCCTATGTCATCTTTGTGAATGCTGTGCTGGGGGAATTTTGAAGGAAAGGAAGGAGAGTGAGTTCTGGGAAGTAAATAGGTTTGATGGGTGGGTAGTAATCTGGGGTTCAGTGTGTTCGAGTGATAAACATAAGAATCTAAGTCTCCTACTACGTTGCAAGGCGATGCGTTGAAAGAGGACTAATCGATCCGGCCCACCACGCAGTTATTAGGCAGGCGCATCCGCCGCCAAGCCCCTCACATACCTCACCCCATAAACTCGGGCACACCTGATAAGTCACCAAACATATCAAACAACTTGGGGAGACCTATGGCAGAAGTGTGGGTTATCAAATAAATGGTTCCCGGGGCGGCGGTACACATACCCTCCTCCCAAATTGTGATAAACGTCTACTTTCAAATGTAAAACATAATTTAAAACGTACCTAAATGACGGCCTCCGTTATCGAGGGGTAAGGCTATCGACTAGCAATCCGAAGGTCGCGGGCTCAAATAAATTTTACTAAAATTAATTTGTACTATTTTACAATTAGTGTTTGGTAACCAGATCTGAATAGCCAGGTACTTTCCCACCTTCCTCTACGTCATCTCCTTCGAGGTCCACAATACCTTCAGTCTCACAACAACCCCAATTGGGGATGCCATAGTCTCACTGGCTCCAGACGGGAGCAGTTGGGACTCTGGTGTGGTATTCAAAAATTTTTTTTTAAGATCCACACATCTTCGGATCTACCGGATCTGCCCTGATGATGGACACTGCAACGCTGTCCGAAACGTCGGCTAAAGAAGGAGTTAGCGCAACACGGCATAACACCCCAAAAACAAACAACAAAAATGCTTTTGGCCGTGAGAATCTAAAAACTTACCAGACCTAAACTTCGTTGTTAAGATAATGCAGCTGCGTGGCCGCCCGCGGATATATCCCGGCCGGCGTTCTTTTGTTATAACAACACCCTGATTAGAATACATTTAATTGTTTTGTCTTTGATTTTATAAATATTTTTAATAAATTAAAAACGGCTATGGAATTCCACGTTTTGCCACCGCGTTTCCGTTTACTATTGATTACTTAACACGGCTAAATATTTCAAAACGACTTATTAACGATTCCAGAATGTACTTTATTTATTACTGTTTTAAAAATGTATCTGTTTCTTTAGACAATTTTTTTTTTATAAACTACGTTTTATTACTTATCCACTGGAGCGATCTCTGTCATATTTAAGACCGGTCGGTGGCCGAGTTGACATCGCGTTTGGGTCCCACCCAGGCGCGGCGTAGTGTGTTCAATTCCTGGGCTGGCTAAGTCCTCCATCACAACACAAGCAACATTTTCAGCTGACTGTAGTGGTAGTAGGAGATTTTCAAATATTGCCAGGTTATTCAAAACCCGGGAATGTATGTCTTTCTTTTAAAAAAGTAGTTTATATTGTTTCCGTTTTAATGTTTTCGGGGGATAATTATACCAGTACAACTCAATTACTGTCAAACTTGTTGTGAAATCAGATATGAGCTCATCAGCAGAATGCTGCCTGCTCATTACATAATAATAAAAATAATAATAATTGACCCCGTACTACAAATAAACCCAAGTTTTTTTAAAGTTTCTGTGAGTACAGCTCCCAAGTCTTGCTCAAGTGCATGTCCGTCCGTAACACTTAGTCAATGTACTTATTTGTTCGTTGTCCTCTTTCCTAATGTGAAGTTTATATTTTGATTTTAATTAATATATTTACACGTTGTTTGGGGTAAAGTTTTATCTCATTCATAAAAAAAACTTTTTCTTCTTCTGTTTTTATCGAGATTAAAGCAAACTATGATATTAAAATATATTTGTTTTTCTTTTTTTATTACATCAAGTAGTTACGGTTCGTGATTAAACAGATTTTCTTGAGGATATATAGTGTATTACGTTAAAAATAATTGAAATTTTGAAGAGTAAGTTTAAACTAATTATAAAAACTGCTTTTCGTCATCGAAGTTATTGAAATTGGACAACTATGTGCCTAAATTCTACATTTCAATCAACATTCCGTTAATGCTGCAATGACCCCGGGGTCGGGGTCATTGCAGCATTTCACTCAATTGGTTTATGAGTATATAGCTTCATTTATATGAGATTGAAAAAAAATCGTATACGAATTTGGTGGGCAGTTAAATTGTCTGACGTTGATTATAAGTATTTTTATCGTAAACTTTATATGCAAGACGTAGAAAATGTTAAAGTCAAATTGGTTCAATTGGCTTTGGTCTCCTCTACCGATGAAGCAAGTGATTTCATTGTATAATATTCATTGGGCCTCTGTGAAAAATTCTTCACATAAAATATAATCGAAAAAATTGATTAAATATAATTGCATTTGTAACCACCTTGTGGTGTTTTTTCACTGAAAGATGCCCACTTCCGGTCATATTGTTTAAATAATATTAAATGTGAGATAATTCTTTTAAATAAGAAGATTTAATTTTATTTAGAGAACTTTAAAATATAACGTTTTCCGGTAAGATGTGACAATAATTTATACAGAATATTAATATTTAAAAAATAATGTTTATTCGATTTGAATGATTTATGCCAATCATTGGGACTTTCTTTTCAAGAGTTATGTGATTATAAAGTTTACGATTTTTTTTAAATCCTAATAAAAAGTGATAATCGATAAAAATTGGGTGAATTCATTGGTTATAACTTATAATATAGATCATTTTGTATGTCTCCATATTCAAATTCGGAGGTATGACTTTTTTATGTGACACATCTCACTAGAGCGCCCCTGTCTTTACACGTTAAATACAGAGAAACTATGTCGCCACCTAGTTGGGCAGCGTTATGGGGCGGGTTAAGGTAGGGTCTGTAGGAATGAATTTATTAATGCGGGTCTTAAAGAGGCCCGGATTATATGGAGGAGGAAAAACAGATGCCGATAGCTCGTTCCACATGCGAGCCGACTTACGATAAAACGAGTTGGAGAAACGACCCGTTCATATATAAACAGGCTCTAATAAAATACCCCTAGAATAGACACAGCATACGAACATTTCGTCATACATGATTTTACCGCACATATGCCTCAGGGATCTCATTTCTACAGTATTCAGTCTACTTTCAGCCTTCTTCTGCCAGTTTCATGCTCATTTCCATATATTAGGGTAGGTACCAGCACTCCATTGTGGACTTGCCGGATCGAAAGAGACTGGTTGAGGGATACCTTTTGGCCATAAAAATCTAAAATGGCGGCAAAAGGAATAATGTTATATGGTATATTTTGAACTTCTTGCCACCTCTCCTGATTACGCTTCGTGACTTAGTAGGGGTGGCCGGGTTCTTGATTATAATGGGTAATTATTTAAAATGGGTAATCAATGGATGATTGAACGCGGTTGGAGATAGCAAAAAACTGTCCAAAGAAGCGAAACTCCACGACGGAGTGCTGGTACCTACCCTAATATATGGAAGTGAGGCATGGAACTGGCAGAAGAAGGCTGAAAGTACACTGAATACTGTAGAAATGAGATCCCTGAGGCATATGTGCGGTAAAATCATGTATGACGAAATCTATTCTACAGGTATTTTATTAGAGCCTGTTAAAAGGAGCTAGCAGCATTGATCCCCGGTGCACGTGCGTGATACTCGGCGGTCACGAGCGGAACGCACGTTCACAATAAAGTTGATGTTTTCTTTATGAGAACGGGTCGTTTTTACAAATCGTTTTTGCGTAAGTCCGCTCGTGTGTGTGTTTTTTCCTCCATATAATACCGTGCACCTGTTTGATACTTGGCGGACACGAGCGGAACACAGGTTCACAGTAAAGTTGATGTTATCTATATATGAACGGGTCGTTTCTCCGACTCGTTTTACCGTAAGTCGGCTCGCATGTGGAACGAGCTATCAGCATCTGTTTTAACTCCTCCATATAATTCGCGCCTCTTTCAGATCCGCATTAATAAATTCATCCCTACAGCCCCTACCTTAACCCGCCTTATAACGCTGCCCAACTGGGTGGCGACATAGTTTCTCTGTATTTAGAGTGTAAAGACAGGGGCGCTCTTGGGATAGGTGTCACATCAAAAATCATATTTGCGAATTTGAATATAAAGACATACAAAATGATCATTGTTGGGCAGCGTTATGAGGCGGGTTAAGGTAGGAGCTGTAGGAATGAATTTATTAATGCTGGTCTTAAAGAGGCGCGAATTATATGGAGGAGGAAAAACAGATGCTGATAGCTCGTTCCACATGCGAGCCGACTTACGGTAAAACGAGTCGGAGAAACGACCCGTTCATATATAGATAACATCAACTTTACTGTGAACCTGTGTTCCGCTCGTGTCCGTCGGGTATAAAGCACGTGCACGGTGCACCGGGGATCAATGCTGCTTCTCCTTTTAACAGGCTCTAATAAAATACCTGTAGAATAGACACAGCATACGCACATTTCGTCATGCATGATTTTACCGCACATATGCCTCAGGGATCTCATTTCTACAGTATTCTGTCTACTTTCAGCCTTCTTCTGCCAATTCCATGCCTCATTTCCATATATTAGGGTAGGTACCAGCACTCCATTGTGGACTGCTAGCTTCTCTTCTTTGGACAGTTTTTAGTTAGCTCCAACCGCGTCCAATCACCCATTAATTACCCATTATAACCAAGAACCCGGCCTACCCTACTAAGTCACGAAGCGTAATCAGGAGAGATGGTAAAAGATACAGGTTCAAAGTTTCCTACGTAACATTATTCCTTTTGCCGCCATTTTGGATTTTTATGGTCGAAAGGTATCCCTCAACCAGTTTCTTTTTCGATCCGGCCCGCCACGCAGTAGATGGGCAAACGCATCCGCCGCCAGGACTTAGACAAACCTCACCCTATGAACCCGTGTACCCCTGCTAAGTTATGATTTTTTTATGGATTTGTTTTTGCGAAATTTTCGTTTCAATCTAAATACGCATACATTTCTTATAAACAATTCAAGCAACACACGTCATTTTGATTTGAAACGGTACCATCTCACAGTCATTTCATGCGATATTCGACTCTAGAGACTAATACTTTGGGTTCAATATCACAAAAGATTACGGAATCACATAAAACCTTGTGATGAACAGTCCACCGATTGCCCCTTGATTGGTTCATTTAGTAAAACCATATATAGGGACACAGATCAACTTTGTCTAATAACTTCTTACCTGAATCAACATACTACGGGAATAGATCAATATATATGAGATCAACATAAGTATGCCAATTTGGGTAGATCAACATAAATTATGCATCCGATTTCCATACAAAATTTGAAAATTTTATTAACAGTATATCAAATGGTTTTTCTGGCAAACTGGCAACATTGATAATTATTGTACCACTGTTGTCAGTTCATACAGATGTATTCCATAATAGCCAAGTTATTTGGTGTTAAAGGTGGATCAACTTAGTCTAACAACTTCTTACTGGATCAACATACTACGGGAAGAGGACAATATATATATATATATATATATATATATATAGGTCCCACAACATTTATTGCGTCCGTGCGTAAATCCGTCTTCGGGCGTCCAGCACTTCTAGTTCTTTTTTTTAGATTGTTTTTGTGAATATTGCACTATGCTTTACTCACAGTAATCGCTAATATCATATTTTTTTAATATTCATAATAATGCAGGTTTTGATGTTTATTACACTTTCATACATTTCTAGCGTCACGTACATACTCACGTCCGTGTGTATATTTTTTATATATTGAAGGTTCCTTTTAATATAGGTTTCACGTCCGTTCACTCCAATTCAATTGTTACGTCTTCCGTATATTGCTGACTATTCTAATAAAGGTTTCACGTCCATACTGAATAATTTATTCTGGCGTCCGAGTGTATATTATTTGTTTGTTACATGGCATTTTGAAGGTCGATTTCATTTTTACGTCTTCCGTATATAAGGCCCTTAAGACTCTTGAATTTGTTTTGAGAGTTTCAAAAGGCACATTTAGGCCGTTATTATGCCCCTTATATTATAAAAACCCTTAGAATTGCATGACGTATTCTGATATGGGAGATATATTTCACCTTAAAAATAATCAATATAAATATTGTTCATTTTAATTCTTTTATAAATCGAGACAAATAGACATCTTTAATTTTTGCAATCTTTTGTTTATTTTGAATATCTACTTATGTGAGACTTCTTATCATTTTTACCAATGTATCTTATTTTATTATACGCTTTTGTTGTAACATTTTTTTTTCATTGTACTTTGTTTTCTCTATTGTTTTAAGTTTGACGAATTTATAATAACTGCAATACTCTTACTATTACTATTAAACTAGAATGTAAAAGTCTATTAGGTGTAATAAATAAATTAACAAATAAATAAACAACACAAAATATTTCTTACTCTTCTAGTGAAGTTTTCATGTTCATAGTGAATATTAATTACAGTATCTGTGGTTGAGAGGTAAGACTCTCGACTCGCAATCCGAAACACGTAATCTGACAGGCAAACCCGACATGCGCAAATAAATTTTTATTTGTTTGTGTTATTTCACAATAAATACATTAAACATAATATAAAGTGTGTTTGCAACACGTTCCAGAGTGAAATATACTCTCAGTATCGCCTGGGTGTGAGACCACCATTCCGAATGGAAACGTTATTTCTAAGCTTTTGCCGTGTTTGGTGACCAGGTACTTTTCTACATTTCTCCATTTTCTTCCCCTCCCCAATACCGTCACCCTAGTACTCAGATTGGGGATGCCACAGTCTCACTGTTCCAGACGGGAGCGGTTGAGACTCTTGTGCGGTATATAAAAAAATATATGTATATATATATGTTTTATTTTTTTGGCATCCAGAAACACACCAGAAATGACAACAAACTGTCTATTGGTAGTAAGAAGTTTGAATGAATAGCTTGTTGCATCTTGTATACTAAAGTACCTACTGGGCGCAGGCGTGCATCATTTTTGCAACGATATCCTTAGTAAAAATGTATCATTTCATAACGCCCCAGTTCGCTTCATTGCAGAGGGCGGTCGGACCTTTTTAGGTCGGGACATCAATTTACCGTCTACTGTAAACTATCTTACAAAAATGTCCACCCGCGCAGGGCGCTTTTTAGTTCTGAGTTCTACGTGGCATCGTTGTAAATGAGCTAAATGTTGCCAAATCTAGCGTTTTGCTTCACCAAGGGCTCAAACAATACATAAAAATGTACAAATTCGCAAACAGCCATGGGGACGCAATACTATCGACGTAATGCGTGGACGCAGCACGGCCGTCGTTATGTATACAAAATGATATCTACTCGTGATCGGTCACGAGGATACAATACCATCGACGCAGCACTTCCGTCGTTACGTATTCAATATAATAATATCTGTTTTTATATTTAACTTAATTATTTCAACCTCAAATTGTAATATTTTAATTAATGAGTTAAACTTATTACTATCATCATGTTAAAAATAAAAATATTTTTATTTATATTTCTTTACATCTTTAGTGTTACAATATTTACAACATAATATTTCAATCACTTTTCTGATAAATCAGATGCTCGTGCTTAGGAGAAGACAACTATATATTTTTACATATATTTATATTGCAAATATTATTACAAAAACTATTAATAACCTTACAAGAAAATACAATAAACGTAATAAAAACAGGTTATTTATAAATAATACCTAGGAATGATAAGCAAAAACATAATATGTGGAGTTTATTAAACAGATTTGAAAAGTACCTACACGGCACACACGCTCAAGTAATATATTTAAAGAAAAACACTGTTAAACCATTTCAAATAAAAATTATTGTCTTAAAAGAATATGTTCAACATATGTATAATAACATTCTCTCTGATTCTATCTTCAATGTAACCAAAATAAATATAAAAACTCAATTAAAATGTATTAAACGTGTACCAAACTGCATAAAATGTAATGACATATATTATGTAGCATTATGTTATAATAATCTTCTGTTTTAATAATCTCCTGTTATAATAATCTCATGTTATAATAATCTCTGGGAAGAGAACTGGGAAACCTTGGAAAAGATGTATTGTTGGATAGTAATATGGCTTGTTTAAGATAAGTTTTATTAATATTTTTTGAATTGTCACGAATGGAAGTAGGCATGATTTATATGCATCCCCCCCACAAGCCACGATTCCATATATTGTAGTAGTGTAGAATGTGTAAGTGCAAAATAAATATCTTTATGTATTTTTAATGATACAGTATTTCTAAGTCTAAAAAATATAAAGATGAGTTTTGTCATTCTGTCTACTGTGGAGTTTATTTGACTTTTCCATTTGATGTTATTATCGATAATTATTCCAAGATGTTCACACCCTAAGCACCCTGATCAAGTTTCTGAAGGAATCGCTTAGGTACCTGCTCATGCATTTAGTTCGAGTTGAATCCTGCAATCATACATAAAGATAGCAGCCAATAAAAATATGCGTTAGGAAAATTAAGATTATGTTTTATTTTTATTTTTATAGTGAATTCCTCACAAGAGTCCCAACTCCTCCAGTCTGGAGGAGTTGGGACTCATCCCCAATTGGGGTGTATTGTGAGACTGTAGGTAAGTGGGGAAGGGGAAGCGATGGGGAAGAGAAAGGTGGTAAAGTACCTGACTATTCAGATATAGTCACTAAACACGGCTAAAGCCACTTGGAGCAAAGTTTCAATTCTGAATGGTGGTCTTACACCAGGGCGATACTGGGAGTAACTTCCTCTCTGTTGATAATTCTCAGTCGAAGTATATTACAGTAAATATGACCGAATCGGATAGGGACACATTATCTCAGTTGGTAGAGTCACGGCCTGGAAAACCAAAGGTCCTGGGTTCGAGTCCCAAATGTGACAGTGCCTTTTTCAGATTTTTCCGTTTCAGATGTTCGATTGAGTTTCGCTAGTATTGTTTTCACTAATTAAAAATAATACCTGATCTAGATCGGCCACGGGTACGAGATACTATCGATGTAATTATGTATATATATCGATGTAATGTCGATTTATTACGCCAATCTTTAAAACAACGCAAATGCAAAACCATTATATTTACCAAGCCATAAAAAACTACAATAATCTCCCTTCCGAATTGCGCTGTATTACGAACCAACAAGAACAAATAAATAAAATCAAACTTTTTTTCCAAAAAAACTTATATTAACAAAAAAAATATATATATATTATTATACATTTTACATAAAACATAATATTATAACATTGAATCTAAGTAAGAATCGTGGCTCCCTTATCAGGCGCAAGAGCTCCTCTTTTCTGATAAGGTATACATGACCAATTATGATCCTAAATATTATATTTTGCAAAATATGTATGTATTAATGTAACTCATATTATCTATATTAAAATAATAAAAAAAAATAAAAAAGTAATGCGTGGATACAGCACTACCATCGATATGTATCAAAAATAATATCTATTCGTTAACGGACGCAATACTACCAACGTAATGCGTAAACGCAGCACGATCGTCGTTATGCATTAAAAACCACGCAGGATGCTTCTTAGTTCTGAGTGTCAAGCGGCATCGTTGTAAATTAACCCAATGTTGCCAAATCTGATGATTTACTCAACCAAACGCTCAAATAATATACAACAATGTACTCGCGAATGGCCACGGGGACGCAGTACTATCGAAGTAATGCGTGGACGCAGCACGATCGTCGTTATGCATTAAAAACCACGCAGGACGCTTCTTAGTTCTGAGTGTCAAGCGGCATCGTTGTAAATTAACACAATGTTGCCAAATCTGATGATTTACTCAACCAAACGCTCAAATAATACATAACAATGCACTCGCGAATGGCCACGGGGACGCAGTACTATCGAAGTAATGCGTGGACGCAGCAAAACCGTCGTTATGTATTCGTAATAATATTTCAGCGTGATCGGCTATGGGGACGCAATACTATCGACGTAATGCCTAGACGCAGTACGATCGTCGTTATGTATCGAAAATTATATCGACCGTCGTTGTATATTCAAAATAATATCTACTCGTGATCGTTCACTGGGACGCAATACTATCGACGTGATGCATGGAAGCAGTGATGAAATGTTAACAGACACTGGAGTAGCAACAGGGTCGATATCGGGACCTACGTGTTATTTAATGCAAGTAAACAGTTTACCTAACGTAATAAAACGTTGTAAATGTTACATGTTTGCAGATGATACTTGCATCATATGTGCTGACAGAAATCTACAGAAAATTGAGGAATTTTTACAAACAGACCTAAATAACATAATTAAATGGTCCCACGACAATGGAATTATTATTAACGCAAAAAAAAACAAAATATATGCTTATACACTCTCTATATGCAAATTGTCAGGATAAAGAACTGCATATAAAAAGTCATTCATACGATTGTTTTCACACAAAAAACCAATCTCTGCCATGTAAATGCCCAAACATAGAAAAAGTTTACCAATATACATACCTTGGTCTTACAATAGATGTCAATTTTAACTGGTCAAATCACATTGAAAATGTATGTAATAGATTAAGATCCATATTAGGGAAATTTTATCACCTAAAAAACTTTGTCGATAAAAATATATTATACTGTATATGTAATGCATTAG
Source organism: Hesperophylax consimilis (assembly GCF_061612785.1). NCBI lineage: Eukaryota > Metazoa > Arthropoda > Insecta > Trichoptera > Limnephilidae > Hesperophylax > Hesperophylax consimilis. The sequence continues at coordinate 5,234,692 of NC_142846.1, forward strand.
CGGAATCAATTATAGGATACGGAGTAAATAGTTACGGATTAACTTATAAAACGTACTTAAATAAAATAGAACAATTACAAATCCGTTTCCTAAAATTGATATCAGGCAAAAAAAAATACAATTATGTGTAGGTGATTATAAAAAAATGTTTTCTTTGTGTAATGTGCTCTCTATACATAGTAGGATAGATTACCAACTAACGCTAGATGAATTCTGGAATACAGAATTCAAAAAACCTGTAAACCATAACTACCCTACTAAGCATAGAGAAGCACAAATGTTAATTATTAAAATATCGCAAAATGTATACGGAGATAGAACAAAAAGACATAAAATTCCGGAATTGTTTAACTCATTACCAGAAGATATTAAAAATGAGACATGTCATTCAAAAATAAAAACGAAAATTAGATCGTTCTACCTCCGTCAAACATAAAAACAATTAATATTGTGGTACCAAGATATCAAGTTGAAATTAAATATATTGTTATAAGCTAATAAATAGAAAAAGTGAGAGATTTCTTACAATTAAACTGATTGATCAGTTTTGTAAGATCTAAGTAAGAGAAAATAATGTACAAATAAAATAAAAAAACTGAATAAACACAAATAAAAAAAAAAAGCACGATTGTCATTTTGTGTTAAACATAGTATATTCTCATGAGCTGCTACGGGGACGCAGTACTATCGACGTAATGCGTGGACGCAATACTATCGACGTAATGTGTGGATGCAGTACGACCGTCGATATGTATATAAAATAATATCTACTCGTAATCGGTCTCGAGGACGCAATACTGTCGACGTAATGCGTAGACGCAGCATGATCGTCGTTATGTATCGAAAATTATATTACTTCGTGGACGCGGCAAGATCGTTGAAATGAATAAAAACATACACTGCTCAATATATACATCGTGTAGCGAACCTGTCGGCAAAATGTCAAACGTTCAATATTCGTTTTCAGACATTCTGCGAGATTTTTTGCTTCCACAAAAATTTTTGCCATACGATTCTACATGGGGTAAGCATCGTTCTGGCCAATTTTGACGTCAAAACATTGCAGCGTCCGTATATCGGACGCTGTAAGTCGGTGGACGCTACAATGCTATGGAGTTTTTAGGGGTCGGACGCAACAAATGTAGCGGGATATATATATATATATATATATATATATATATATAAGTACACATATCTCGATTGTCAAAATATGTTAAAAAAAGAGTACATATATTAATAAATAAATATAAAATATATGATTCTACATAGTCTGGAATATTAATAAATACATATTTTCTTTTTCAATAATATAGATATGTCCTCGGGTAGGTATTAAAAATCGCTACCATTTCGATGCTTCGATTAATAAATAAAATACATATATATAATTACATTACTCATATATATATTTTTTATATACAATATATTATTTTATATTTATATATATATACACAAATACACAATATACATATTTTAATGTGTAATTCTTTGTTTTGTTGTTTTAATAATTTAAATGATATACCATTGATCAGCTGTGCCTCCTCACTCCTTGGGCCTGAAAATCATTTATAAAAGGAAAACTCACCCTCTACAAGATTTTCCGGTTGGGTGCCACACAACAAATCTTGCCGAAGAAAATCCTGCCTAATTAAATGAATTTTCCAACTAATTTCAAAATAAATCTTTTCGACTATTTATTCCTATTTAATATTTTATTCTTGCTTGAATCATATAAATTTGCTGATAATTGATTTTTCTTCCGAACGAAATCCTAATCCAGAAAACCCGTTGATTTAATAACACCTTTCTAGTTTAGGCTTTGAGTGATAGCTATCTCAAATTCTTTTTCGAAATAATGGCTTGATGTTTAAAATTCCGATTAGAACGACAAACACTTTTAACACGGTCGCTATGCGCACGATGGGTTTTAATCGATCAATTTATTGATTCTAAATTTCTTTTATATAAATTTATACGAAAATTTTTCCGAATTGCGCAACCTTTTAATTAACTCGATTTTTAATAAATTAGATTTTTTTCGATCTTTTACTTTTAGAACAAAGGTTTGAGCATTTGTTGTTATTTCTTTTTCGAACTGTTTAAATTGTGTTTATTTTAAACTAAGATGTAAATGTTTATTACTATTATTATTTTATTTTCTTTCAAATTGATGTTAAATTATAATCTATTTTAAAATTTCAATTCACGAGCACATCCACTCTAAATGAACGACAAAACTCTCAATCGAATTTTAAACTTCACTTTGAATGAAATAATTATTTTTAAATTTTGATTTAATTTTTAATTCAGTAATCACTTTTTTTCACTTCACTAAACACTTTTTAAGCACTGAGTTTAAATTATATTTATTTTCACTGTTTAACCAAATTAAACTGACTCAACAAAACATCACTGATGGGATTTTCAAAGGAATTTAAACTGAATTTAAAATTTCCAACTTTTCACAAAACTTCCTAAGTCCAGGGACTTGTTCAGAATTTAAACTTAGACTTTTTCAAAATTTAACACTTAGATTATTTCACTAGAATTTTACCAATAGACGTAGTACTGCGACGTAAACTCCGTTTTCAAAATCTCGACTGACTCCCCGAAAACTGGTCTGCACCGCCATTTTATACCCTTCTCAGGTTCCAAAAGACGTATCTGAATTTTCTTTGATAATCAATTCTGTCTTTTAACAACTCGCAAATCCGAACATATCTCCCCCTAATTTCACTTGTTCCTACATACGATCTTCTGTTTTCCGGCTCTGGGCGGTGGTTAATTTTTATCTCACGACTCTAAATCGATAGGGTCCGAATCGGGTAAGCCTGCGTTAATCGCCCAAGCTTCCTTTGTCCTCCGTTCATACAAAATGTAGTTAAAATCTCATGATTTTGCGTTCCTTTTTTTTCTCAATTCGCGATAGGTCCATCCTCAATAACATATATATAGATCTCAATTTTATGCATCTCGTGCGAAAATTGTTTAAATCCATGCTGAAATCTTTACTACGCATTTTTGAATTTCGATTTGTCTAAATTCTACTTAATTTTATTGTCACCTATACGAGCTTTTCCATTTTCACCCGTACCTTCCCTCTTTATGTCGCAGATTTGAGTTTTCCTTATTTTTTTTGGATTTTCTTTTATTCGCGACGTTTTCCTGCAAAATTTTCTTCTTTATTCTTTTGTTATTTCTCATAACTCTATAACTAATTATTTTCCAAGTCGTATTTATTTATTTCACGGATAAATTTGAATTGTATCACTTTTCTCCACTTTTCCCGATGTGTGTGGTCTCCAGGAAAATTTCATACTTCATTTATTATTAATTAATATATAATTTTCCACACTTCTATGGGAGATATACCTAATTAGACTCTGGGATATCTGTCACTTTTATTGCCTGACCCAATCTCCGCCCAAACCTCTATCTTTGTCATACAAGATTTCGCATAAATTATATGTCTGGACACCTGTTTACGCCTTGAATTTATGTACTATGGTCGTAAATTTAATTTAATTTCAAACCTATTAATTTTAATCTCTTTTGCCTAATCTAAATACCTCATCTGCTCCACGTTAAAGTTAATCGTTTTTTTAATCGTTTATTACCTCAACGTAAATAAAAATCATGTTCGGATTTCGATTGTTTATCTCCCAAAATACACATGAGACCGTCAACCTTTTATCTTGTTTCGATCCCTCTGTAATCTTGTGTAGCTCTAATATCTATCTAACCTAATAATTATGTAAAATGTCTATTTTTCCTGAATCTAATCTATCGCTATATGTTTAGTTTTACTGTCTTCTTCTGATACTTAATTTTCATGTCCCTAGGACCTTTGTAGCAGTTCAAAAATCTCTGTATTATCCTTCCATTCGGTCGCCGCACTTTTCTAAAATGTCTATTTTTTTTGTGAGATTTTCATTCAAAATTGATTTACCAATATGTCCGTTTCATCTTAAATTGATAACGATTAATTTCCATTATTTCCAAAACTCTCACCTCTCTTTAGTACGATTTTTTCGAACTCGACACCCTACTTCTATCATAAATAATTGCACTACAGTTGAAAATTCCGCCAGTAACTTTCCTTCGCTTTTCCCGTCCTTTTTTATACTATCACGTTTATAATTTTTTTCATTGCATTTTCGTGTGTGTGTTTTTCCAACATGAAAACTTCAAAGCACTCGATTACAATGGTTCGCTACCTCCTAAATTTCTCAGTTATTGTAAACATTCCCAGGAGTTTGTCACCTTGAAAGTCGATGCTTACCCTAAAGTGCGTTCACCTCTAATTTCTGTGGGAATCGAAATGTCGTTAATTATCTATTTTAATGTTGGGTCCATAGTTCATTCCTTTGTCTTTCGTAGACACACGCCCCTCCGTTCACTGATTGGTTACTCAAAATTTTATAGCTCTTTGTTCAGATCTATTGGTTGACAAAATTCAATATTAATTTTTAGGCCTAGAAAGGGGGTTTTCTTTCTCGTGCTAGACGATTTTACGACCTCTCTGCTTTCGTCCCGGAACCTTGATTTAATTCAAACTATTACAGGTGTCTACTGCAAGCAAGCTGAATCAATTCTTTCTCCGCCAGATGTCGTTAGCATGTCCGTTTTCATAAATAATTTGTATATTTTTTTGCAGCTATGGTTTATCTGTTTTTTCACTGTGATTTAAAGCCTTTCATCACAAGTTCCTAATATATTTTTTTTAAATAACGATTCAAATCAAATATACGTTTCAAATTTAACCTCGAGTATATAGGCGATTATCTCGAATTTGGATTTTATTACCACTTTTATAAAAATTATTTATATTTACATTATTTTGGTTTCAATTTAAAACTATAAATGTATCATGAATGTTTTTTTTTTTTTTTACATTTGTGTATTTTTCAATGCTAAAAACATTCATCGAACGTCAATACGCTTTCGATTATTTTCGAGATAATTCGAGTTTTTCATATTAGGACTTCTCGTACAATTTGATAAAAATGTCGACTCCAATTGCAAATATTAACAATGCCTCTAAAGAAGACCTTACTAAGGAACTTACAACACGATCTATCGAACCAGCGTCCACCTTTCACGCGCTGCGCTCACAGGCGCGCGAGTACAATAAAACGTTAAAATTAACAACAATTACAGAAATGGATTCGTCAGATTCATATTCAGAGACGGAACTAAATACTGTTAAAAACCCAACAATTATTAAACATAAAAAAATTATTTATAAAGAATCATCATCCACAAATGTTACTAATTGGAACATTAAATACGACGGGAAATCGAGCGTAAGAGAATTTCTCCTACTTATTGAGGAAAAATGTAGAACCAGGAATTTTCCTCAAAATGAACTGGTGCGCGTTTTCCCTGATCTTCTGGATGGCCTGGCGTTGTTGTGGTTCAGATCCATTTACCACCCAGAATTGAAGTGGGACGAGCTATCAAAACTTTTAATTAGCCAATTTGAAGCAAGCGACCTTCAAACCGATTTAAAAATAAAACTTTTTAACATGTCTCAACAAAAAGGAATGTCAGTACTAGAATTCACGCTAAAAATGAAAGCACTAAACAATATGCTCGAAACAAAACTTCCCGAGCAGGAACTGCTGCGGCTAGCAATGAAGGCCTTGCTACCGATGTATTCAAATCTATTAGTGTCTAGAGACATATTTACTTTTGAGCAATTAACAACTTATGCAGGTAAATTAGAGTCATACGCATCACCGCCTGAAGAATTTGCGACATCGTCTACATTTTCAAAAGAATCCAATGTGCACAATAGCTCGAATGAAACGGAGAAATTTGTGCCTATTAGTGAAAATTTTAATAATAATAATAACTTTAGACCCACTGGTTATACCCAGAACACTTTTAAGCAGTCATACAACAATAAGAATAATGATAATAGGCGTAATTTCGGTCCATCAAATACAGGTTACAACTCAAATAAACCATCTTCGTCTTCTTTTAATAACGGTAATCTTAATAATCAGGGAAATTCTAAAACTTATTATAAGACGCTTATTTGTCTTTATTGTAAGACACCGGGACATGTCGTGGCCGACTGTAGGAAAAAACCCGCAGTCACAGGAAATCCTAAAGTGGGAGCTATCAATGACAAAGCTCATAATAAGTCAAAAAACTAGGTCGGAGTCTCTCTTGCTACAAGCCGTCCTTGGCGCAGAGGAAAAGCGAGTGGGAGAGTTGGCTCCGAATAGTTGATAAATTTCTTTCATCACCATCAACCGGAACAGTGGGCCCGCTGCCACGGGAGATGGCTGTTGAAAATGATAACCGTCCTTATACTTATGTACATATTATAAATAATTTTTACAGTGGAATGCTAGACAGCGGCGCTTCATTGTCATGTCTAGGAGGCAATAGTTATAAAATTTTTAAGGAATTAGGTATTAAGTTAGTTAAAGTTAAGTTTAGTGTTTATACAGCGGACGGTTCAAACCAACCAGTCTTAGGGACAATGTCATTGCCGGTCACGTATAAATCATCCACAAAGGAAATTCTTTTCTACGTCATCCCGACATTGTCGCCTTCAATTATTCTAGGAGTTAACTTTTGGAAGGAGTTCCACATCGCACCGGAACTGTTTTCGAAAGTTACTCTTCCTGTTTCGGAAGGAAATATTAGTGGGTTGCGGGCTATTCAGCCAGCCTCATCCCTAACTATTGAAGAGAACAGGGAACTCTCTAAAATAGTTAAAAAATTCGAGTCGATTCCTTTTGAAAAGAAGGGGTTAGGTCTAACACACATAGTTAAACACAAAATAATTACAACAGGATCACCCATCAAACAGCGGTATTACCCTCTTTCACCCGGACGCCAGAAACAATTAGAAACAGAAGTTGATGAAATGCTAAAATTAGAGGTTATTCAGCCTTCTCGTTCACCATGGTCCAGTCCAGTAATAATTGTAACAAAAAAAGACGGAACAGCTAGATTTTGCCTTGATTCTCGAAAAATTAATAACGTCACGGTACGTGATAGTTATCTTCTTCCCTATATTGCGCGTATCCTAGATAAACTTGGCGGTGCCAGATATGTTTCCTCGATTGACCTCTCCAAGGCATTTTGGCAAATAGCCTTAGACAAAAAATCATGTGAAAAGACAGCATTTGTTGTTCCTGGGCGGGGCCTCTTTGAGTTCACTCGCATGCCGTTTGGTTTGAAAAATGCTCCTAGCGAATTACAAAGACTAGCGGATGCATTGTTTGGACCTGATTTCGATGATAATGTTTTTTGCTATTTAGATGACCTTATATTAGTATCGGAAGACTTGAAATTACATTTAAACTTGTTAAATCGGGTGTACAAACGTCTAAGAGACGCGGGTCTCACCATTAACTTAAAAAAGTCAGAATTTTGTAAAACCGAGCTTAAATACTTGGGCTATATGGTAGATTCCCAGGGACTTCGCACTGATCCAAGTAAGATTGATAGTATTAAAGATTTTCCTATACCAAAAAATGCTAAACAAATTCGGGCATTTGTTGGCCTGTGCGGTTACTTTAGACGGTTTATCAAGGGATTTTCAAGCATTGCAGCTCCTTCAACAAGTATTACTGGTTCAAAAAACGGAATTAGTAATTTTAAATGGTCACCGGAAGCTGAATCCGCATTTATTGCACTAAAGCAAGCACTTACTTCTGCCCCAGTTTTAGGTTGTCCAGATTTTTCGAAACCCTTCGCTATACACTGTGACGCAAGCTCCGTAGGCATTGGGGGGGTATTAATTCAAACTATAGATGGACAGGAGCACCTTATTGCTTATTTTTCGAGATGCTTAAACGTTCACGAACGTAATTATGGAATAACTGAGCGTGAACTTTTAGCCGTACTAGACTCCGTTACACACTTTAGACCATACATTGAAGGAACTCATTTTACAGTTGTAACCGACCACTCAAGTCTAAAATGGTTAGGTTCTCTGTCTAACCCCAGCGGTCGTCTCGCGCGTTGGAGTTCACGCCTATCCCAATTTTCGTTTGATGTAATTCATCGTAAAGGTACTCAACATATAGTCCCAGATGTCCTTTCGCGAATGGATCTTGCCGAAATCTCGATTATAGATTCAGAAAATATTCAAGATGAGTGGTATCAAAATATTTGGAAGGGTTGTCAAGAATTTCCCCAACGTTTTCAGAACTTCCAAATTCGGGAAAACGAACTATTTCGTCACACAAAGGCTAGTATAGCACTGTGTGAAGACACTGCGTGGAAAAAAGTAATTCCTCAAAAAAAAAGATTAGACATTTTAAGTAGTGTTCACGAGTCTATTCGATCTTGTCACCCCGGCGTTTTTAAAACTTATAAAAAAGCACAATTACGGTATTTTTGGCCAAATATGTACAGAGACATTAAACAATTTGTAAATCGCTGTACGGTCTGTAAGGCGCATAAAATCAGTACGGCCTCACCTAACGGTATTTCATCACATCCTAAAAAAGTTACACGTCCAATGCAGATGTTATCGTTGGATTTGGTAGGTCCATTACCGAGAAGTTACTCTGGTTTTACCGTCATTCTATCCTGTGTCGATGTTTTTTCAAAGTTTACCTGGCTGTTTCCGCTGCGCAAAGGTACCGCGCGAAGCATTGTGAAGAATTTAGAAGAAAGTATCTTTCTTGTACATGGCGTACCGCGCACCATTGTTTGTGATAACGGTCGTCAGTTTGTATCCAAAGAATTTAAAGACTTATTAAATAATTACAATATACCACCTCCGTTTTATAACTCTTATTATACCCCTCAAAACAATGTGGTAGAGAGATATAACCAAACTTTGGGCACCGCATTATCGATATTAGTTGAAACAGACCACCGTAATTGGTCAAAATTCTTACCACAAATACAATCAGCTATGAACAATTCCGTAAATTGCGCTACGGGTTTTACACCTTATTTTCTAATGCATGGTCGGGAGCAAATATTAGACGGTGATTTGCATCGTAACCCTATAGCTGACACGGAATCTAATTCACAAAATTGTACTAGTCAGAGAATCTACGCACAAAAATTAGAAGAACTGTCATCAGTTTATGAGCAAGTCTCAGATGCTTTACTAAAAGCTTACCAAAAAGGAGCAAACCATTATAACCTGCGGAGAAAACATGTTAGTTTTCAAGTCGGAGTCAGAGTTTGGCGTAGAAATTTCGTCCAATCAAACGCTTTAAATTACTTTGCACAGAAACTAGCTCCACGCTTTGTGCAAAATATAGTCGTGAAGAAAAAACCAGACTTAGTGTATACCTTAGCGGACATGAAAGGAAAAGTATCTGGCGATTTCCATATAAAAGATATCGTCAAGTCGGACAATGTTCCGGTATAAATTATTTCGCACATCAGTACCTCAGAAGGTCTGGCCATCTTTCATGAGGACTGATATTAATATTAATAAAGAACTTCGGTTCTTTTGTTTTATTTTCTACGCACAGGAAACTTCACCGGCCTGATCAACCGAGTTGAAGAATTCCCAGCGTTCTGACAGTCTTAATCCTGTCCTAGGTTCATTTCAGAAGAAATGTTTTAACTACTTCGCGTGGGCGTATTTATAATTTTAATATTGTTATTCTTAAGTTACTCCCTTACGCCCATAACCATTGATTCCGGTATTAATGCTCGAATTGAATGGATTAGAAATAAACCTTATTAGCAATTGTATTTTCTAACTAAAAATAAGTATACAATAGGCTCAGGTGAACAAGTGAATAGTCATGTAATTTGTTATAAATCTTGCATTTTGAGTTACACGTGCATAACAGCATTGTTCGTGTACCTCAAAGTAATTGTAGTAAAATATTATTGGATAATATATCCTAATAAGTATTATTTATTTGTCTATATCTTGAAATGCAAGGATCTATAATCCCACTGTTCCTTTCGTTTCAAGATAGTCAAAATAAGGAAGCATTGTTTTTACTATATATGCATAAATACTGCTTGTTTTTGTTTCATCATTTATATTTGAAGAGATATTATGACATTGCCACATGTCTCGACGGGTATTAGTAATAAATTAAATACTGCACCAAGCGGTGCACATAAACTTTAACCTCTTCATAACGAAAAGAGCTGTTCGCTATCTTGCTGATGAAACAAGATATATCTTCCTTATTTTTTCTTAAGTCAAGTGAAAACTTATAATGTGGAACGATGTCCCACCACCGATCCTTCCACATTCTAAGCCACTTCTTACATTATTATGATTCTTGAATCTGATTTTTCTATATTTTGTCAAGATCAGAACATACGAAGATATATTGAAACCTTCCGTAGGTTCTGACCAAGGTTTAATCTATAAATGTTAATTTTATTTGTTGCTTATTCTTTGACTTCTCAACAGTCATTTCTGTGTACACACTTGTTGTACTTGTTACAAATAATTTTTTTTTTATTTTAAAAATTGCATTGCATTAAATCTTGCTACCATGTAAGTAACCTGGGTTGTTCCTTTCTTATTGTTTTAGAATTCTTATTATAAACTCTAAGTTTATTATACATAATTGTTGTGACAGTCCTGCGAGACTTATTATTAACAATTTTTTTTTTTTGAAAAACAGTTTACAGAGAAAACCATAAGTTGTTTCATAAAAATATCGATTACGCCTTCGTTACTGTTGGACGTATACCTAGATCACTGCACTAATAATAGTTGCATATCACTTAACCCGATTGCACCTTCTATATTGATGGCTGTATACTCTATTACTTTGGCTCCATTCTTATGCGATGGTTGTTGACTGCTTAACACTCTTGTTGAATTAAGATTGTGTATTTTGATTAACTGCTCTGTTCTCTTATGGACACCCCCATACGACCTAGTTAGGTAGATTAGGTAGAAACATCGACAAAGTGTTTTCTTATCTCCTATGGAGAAGTAGAGTCAGTGATAAGTGAGGGTTGCTATGCTCCCTAAAAAGTGTTGCCTGACGGGCTTATAACCCTATTTTGGGTCAGTGATGCATTATCGCATTTGGTTGTATAAAATGAATGTGATAGACAGTCAGATATTTGGTTAGTTATAAATGTGGCGTTTGTATTATTTAAGTCTTACTTTTATTAATTATGTACTAATTATTTTTATAAATGTAACGTCAACGGTTGTCCATAACGCTAAGTCAATTAGTCTTCACCCAGCATATTCAAGCTGTGGGTGTTGGCGGATCCCGTTCACGTATCATTAGTTGTTATGTTTAGATTAAGTTTTTTTTAAGTTTAGTTCCTACAATATTATAGTTATTTAAGTAAGAATGGCTGCACCGCAATCCTGTTCATCCTGCCTTACGTTCAATGAAGTGCGACCGGATTTGCGGCACGCCCATTCGCTATTCTCACTTTGGTTTAATTTTGTTATATGAATACTTCCTATTGATGGTTATTATTATCTACTGGTATTTTATTGATCACTTTGTTTTTTTTTCTGTTGTAGTAGACCCTTGGACCGACCTAGAAAGAATAGGGTTAAGTTATTTCGACAATTTTATATGTTTGAGGGCAAACATTTGGTGGCGAGGGGGGTAATGTTATGATGCAGGGCTAGACTCCTTTTGTTTTAATATTTTATTCATTAATTTAATCTGCATCATCACATTTATCCTCGCCGATTCTCTAACCTAGTTAGGAACTGGGCGATTGTCGCTGGTATTGGTTTTGGTAAAATTTCGAATCATAATTTAAAATTAAAAATATGTACCGGGCGGAAACAGAAAAAAACAAAACACTTCCTTGCCTGCGGAGAAACCAGGGAGTGGGCCTGATCTCTCGGCAGACGACAGTCACAGTTTTCCGGAGTGAAATTGTTTGGGAATGGTTTCCCTTTAATCGGAGTGGCAAAGTCTAATTTTATACGCGGAGATTGCATAATAAAATCGTATAAATGGTATAAAATACGAAGTTCCATAGTGGAATTAGTTCGGTGGCTCGTTCGAAGTAAAATACGAAGTTCCATAGTGGAATTAGTTCGGTGGCTCGTTCGAATATTGTAACCACGCGGCATCATGAATCGCAAACGGAGTCAGAAGTGTTATCGGGTGTGATCTGCTTGAATCCGACCCATCCTTTATGGGATGAAGAAGCCAGTGGCTTAAAATATTGTGCCCGGTTCCCGGAAACCTAAGGATAGTATTCTTTCTCGCGGTTTGGCACTACGTCGACCGCATTTTCACCAGGGCCGTATTGAGGCCTATTTTTCCTTACATAAAGGGAATCCTCGCCAGGATACACGGATGCGACCGCGGGCACCAGATACCTCTTCCTCAGTCGCCAGATTACACATTTTCCTGCCACGGACAGTCGCCAGGAGGCGGAACTGAATCTTCCTCTTGCTCCGGCTGGAGTCCCTAGGAGCTCAGCTTAAGGAGGTGCTGCTCCAGCTCGAGTAGGATGTTACTTAATTAGCTAGATAGATAAAGCGTGGTCGGAACCTTGGGGGTGTAATGGACCTGTTTGGGGTAAAGGAACGTAAAGAATTTTTTTTTCATAAATTAAAATACGTTCAGAGAATAGGGAGAAACGAACAGACTATGGACATCTCTGGGACATACTAGAAGCTTTATTATAGAAACCTACGTCGGTAATAGGTGTTAACCACGTAATAATTGAAAAGAGGCGTGATGGAGCTCAACGAATCAGATCATTCCCAAAATCAATTAAATAATTTTTCGCCAATCACGGAGACTAAGGGCGGTCTAAAGACACGAAACACTCTAGGTTGATTTACTGTTGAGCTAACCTTGGGATCCGGTCTCACGATGCGTGTAAGGGCACTTGGAGAACGACGATAAATTTGCATTCTAAGGTAGAAACGAAGCGATACCCAACCATCGATAACGAAACAGGGGGGTGACGGTTTGGCGAAAGAAGATGGTTTTTTAGGATGTTTTGGTCCAGAAGACATATTACGTGGTGATCCTCATAGAGAGAATTGTTTACGATCGCTGAGGTTCTGAGTGCTATTTCAAGTGTTGACAATGGACACGAATTTTAACTTAAGATGGGATGTTTGGCCGAAATTGCCTAATTATATTAACACGGGGGAGATGCAAGTTGGGTAATTAAGAAAAGACATAAAAGTTAATGGGTCACGAAGTCTTTGATTAACGATCAAAATTTTACGACCTTTTTTGCGCGTAAACAAAGTTACGAGGATAATATATTGAAATTCCTAGATGAAGCGAGAAAAGACTATATAGGTTGGGCTAAAACTAGACGCAAAAAACTGTAAAAACAGGGATGTACTGGGCGTAGATCGCCGAAAAGAAAGGACCGGAAATCGAAAAGAAACCCGAAAAGTAGTTTAGCTCATGATGGAAGGGGCTTCAACGACTCGGGTAGTGGACAGCGTTGGGTTACGAAAGGTTACCAGAAGATATGCGGCGGATATCACGAAAAGAGTCAAAACAGGTAGGCGAAATTACAAAAACGTGTCGGATCAAATTTTGGAACGAATGCCTACGTATGTCATCACCGAGGGGAAGGTATATGTGTCCTGGGATCACCCACGGATCGTGTAGACACCAATCAAATGCTAGAAGGCAGCACACAAGGAAGGATACTGGATTGCGCAAGCGCTGGACATAATAGGTGAAAAGCTTCCGTTAGTTGGGATAATTTATCGATTATATTATCGATATCAATAGCGAATTTCTCGGAAAGATTTCGAAAACAACGATATAGAAATGAGCTACACCTAGTCTATAGGCCGGAAATCAACCAATATTACGGACACAACACGCGTACGAGAAAAAAATAATCAAATAATTTTGCGCAATAATCTACATCGCCGAAAATCATTTACGGGAGGGCGCCCGGAAGTCAGGTCACCGAGTACACGCCTGTACCCGTCTCGGCAGGGTGGTAGGTGTTTACCTCAACTCGGCAGGCGGGAACAAAAAAAACTGAAACGGGGTTATGCAATTCTAAACTTAACGGGGAGTGAAACCTCGAATTCATAAAGGCGAAAGTCGCACAAATTTTAAGTCGATTTATTCGAAAGAACATTATTAAATAGCGTTGTTTGGAGGAAATCGGGGCTTTTTTCGTTCTAACTTGGTTGGAGTCGGGCTTCGATAACTTAACGTCGCGACAGTTTGGTGTGCTATCTTTAAACTAAACTGATAGAGTTTTAAATATAGTGAAGTTGTGGTTTTAATATTAATTGAAATAATTGAAGTGTTTTAAAATTTAATTAGATTCAACCAAAAAAAAAGGGTAAACTCATAATTAGACGATACTAAATTCACGGGTTGGAGTCTCTTGGTTCAGACTAATATAAAACGATGAAACTCGACTGCGGTAATGTTTAATAATAACGCGTGTGCCATTAGAGGAGAAAAAAATAGAGAACCATAATAATTATCAAATGACCAGACGAAAACGGCTAAGTCAAAGTTCTAGATTTATTGTGAAATTGAAGAGACAGCGTACATTGATCAAAAAGAAATAATAATAAAAATCGTGTAGAAACGCGGCGAATGAATTTACTCGGAGAATAGAATTTAATAAGAGCTAAATACATCATTCGTAAATCACATGTGGACCTTCTGGTCAAAATTAATAATAATTAATTTCCAATATATAAAACGTAGGGTAAATTGCTCATTTGAATTGGGGGTATAGACAGTGTTTTCCTTGCGAACACGGGAAGGTTTTAACGGTCTACACGATATAAGAATTGAGTGAAAAAAATCGAAGTGAACGTGGCAGATAATATATGAAAGGTTCTAGGGAGGGGAAGGGGGTTTTGGGTAGATCTCGGCAAATGCTTACTTAGATGCTCTAAAATAGTCGTTAGGGGGAGATATCTAGATTAGGTACAGTGGAGGCCAACAGATACCGATGCATGTCAACTATCAATTTACGGTTAGGGAGGAAGAGACCATTCTATTGAAAGAAATGATCCGCTTAAACATTCCGAATTCCAGTATCAGGTAATTTATGTGCTATCTACGGAGCGGCGTATGAAAATAGAAATTTTAGCTAGAAAAATTAGATACAATATGGTTATAGTTCCTACTGGCGAGTAGACGGGTGACATAGGGAATCGATTTCGAATTTAATACGGACCTTAAACGGTTTAGGGGCTTCTACTCATACCTACAGTTCCTGGACGCGGATTAATGTACATGTCGTCGACATCCCGACTGGACTGGTAATATTACGATTTTGGGTGAGTGATCTTGCATGAATATATATTTCCAGAACGTTAAAATTGCGACGAAGATGGGGCTGCAACTGATAAAATAGTATCATATTTAGAACTGTTTGCTTGCTTCTAACAGCTGTGTTTAGCACGAGGCCAATGACCTACTTATTTGTAAGCAGTTAGTGGCGACACACGACCCAAAAGGAAAAAGGGACCCCCATAAATCACTTGACGTCCGTGTCTGACGACAAAAGTCGTACATTCTACCGAGTTGGCAGCCGCGCAGAGGTACCTCAAATCAACATGGAAGCGACTAGCTGCAACCAACTCATGCTCAAAACAAATAAAAAAATAAAATTAATAATATTTGTATAACCTTATATGTTCACTAACAAATTCCTAAATACCTTTGGCCTCGGCTTAGAACTCACCGTTGGAGTATGTTGTCCGTAAGCTGTCTTGGGGAAGCACACAACTTCCTCGGCTCAGAAGTTTTCTACTTTCCTCATCACGCGATTTCGGGGCGTCAACGTTGTATGGAGAATCACGAAGAGTTCGGGAGGTCATCCCTTTTCGCGGAGCCGGGTCGGATGAGAGGACACGAGAAGGCAGTATGAAAATTAATGTCAAGTTGGAATGTTTGGGCCTTGGTTCGCTGCGAAGGCGTTTAATTGAACGGGCTCCAAGTCTTTCAAAATCGCGTGGAGGGGACGTCGGCGTGATGAACGAGGGTTCAAAATCGGAGGACGAACACATACTAAAGCGGGGTTTACCCGGAGGTTGATGCAACTCGACTGGAAAACCCTCGAGATCCTTTGCAGCAACCTTCGTGAGGTGGATAGTAGGCCTGGCGGCTAGTGGACGTTGAAAGCCTCACCAGAACAAACCTATTTGAAACATGCACGCGTTTAGCATCATGATAAGGGACGCAATGAAAATTCCCCTTTTACAGTCAGTAAAGTAGTCCGTTGGAGGAAGCGGGGCGGGGTGATTTGGGATATTCCAACAGGTGCATTATCTCTCCCTCTGACGTGAGCGGTCCGGAGGTGTCAAGGCGACTATAAGAAGAAGTTAGACCAGACCTCGGGGAAAGCCAGACACGTATTGGTTCTTGGGGTTTTGCATTTGGAGGAATAGCGACCATTTCATTTGGGGCAGTGAGGTGCCGACCCAGTTTGCAAAAAAAAAAACCTTTTTTTTCTCGTCATTTAATCCGTTCCCATCTCCTTTTTCTCTCGTTTCCACTTCCATCCACAACACCCAAAGTTTACTAACCACAGCTAAATCCATTTATCTAGTTTTAGTACATCGTTACAGAGGTCGACGAGAGAGTCCCAGTACTTATGCGGAAACAACACACTATTCAACGAAGGGTTTAATAGCCCGTACACAAGAGGGGGGGGGGGGTACGGTTCTATGTCACAATCTAGAATTTATAAACACGGGGACATTAGGTAAGGGCGGGGATACAAGGAAACTGTAAAGATATGATATAAGCTGTTAGGTCGATTAGTAATAGGGTCCAGTATTCGAAAGTTAGGTGAGACACGTACTCGTTCCTTGTAGAACTCGCTGAGGGTCGATGGACGTTTTCCCCACGCTTTGGCTAAAAAGAACCGGGAGTTACCACAGAAAGGAGACATTAAATACCTACCACCCCATAGCGGGGGGGGCTTCGAATTAACAAATCACACAACGTGAAGTTAAGGGATTTATTGTAGATCAACCCCAAAGCGTAGGCCTTATTTTACTGTGTGCGATACCACAGGGGCGGGGAATATTCAGAGTTAGCTAGGCCCAGCACGATATCGTTTTGCAAAAGCGAAACTGAACGCTGGAGAGAAGGAGGTATAAAAACCTCATTCAAGCGAGTTAGGACAATTAGGAGGTCGAGTCAACACATTTGGTGCCTTGAGAACCAGGAGCCGAGAGTTTTACAAGTTGGGGTGGCTTCATTGACCTTATAAGCGAAAGAGGTACGAGTATGGTGTCTCAAGAAAAGAAAAATGAAAAAAAAACATGTCAGGAGTGAATAGAAAAAAAAATAGGTCGAAACGAATGTGGGTCAGTTGTAATATAGTCTAGACAGGAAAACAAAAGCGTAAGTTTGTAGACCGCTTTTAAAAAAATAATATGAAATAAATACTATTCAAACATTTTAAATGCCTTACGAAAGTGGGTAAAAACCGTACTAATATCGGTTTGTCGTTTCGAAGAGACCTATCGATGGTCACTTGAAAATTATTGCAAGCTAAAAGGAACTAATAGACCTTTTCATGATTTACAACGGTCGGGTCATAAATCTTAGAAAGAAAAAAATATCCACCGAGCATTTGCGAGACGATTTGTAGTACATAAAAACGGTTTGTTATCTTTGGATAGCGTGATATTAAGGGGAAACCTAACCGGTGAACATTTTGAAGGAAACAGCTTCGAAAATACAAGCTTTCATACAAAAGGGATCCGTCTATCCTCTTAATATAGAGTTAAACTTCGCAATGGGTGGTGATAACAGATAACAGATATTGTATGCGCTTTTGTACGACGTAGTTTGGAAACGTTATGCGTGCAGACTTCGGTAGTCTCGGAATGTGTATATTACAAAATGGTCGGTAGACAACGGTTTTTCGATACCTAGCAAGCAATATAAAGAGGGAGAAAGTGTGGGATAGTAATAATAATAATGTAAACCGAAGACTAGTGAGATTTGACTTGGTTACGAATCGGGACAGCCGGGATTGTGAGAGAGGGAAGATAATAATTATTTTGTTATGTTTTCGTAAAGGTTTAAATTAAACGTAGTGAGTACAAGCAGGGATACAATACGTTTGCGTACCACGACGAGTTCATTGAACCTACAGTGAACATTACCGGTGATTACTATCAAATACTTAAGTTCGTTACGTAACGGATGTTTTTCGGTGAAATAAATGCAGTGTTCTTGTGAAGTGAATAGTTACAACCATTGGATATAATCTAACTTAATATTTGAATAAAGTGAAAACAGTGATATTATGAGAAAACTACAGCGTGAAATAGTGACTAAATTCTGTGAATAAGAATAAATAAATCCGTTTCAATTAGTTCAACAAGTAAACAAAACACGTTCGGTACAATACGAATATTAAAACAAAAGATAGGTAGTCTCGCAAAGCTACTACTTGGATGACTTAGTCATATATTTGTGCGGAAATTTCGATGAACATCTAGGACACGTAAGTGCAGTTTTAGGGAGGTTGCGTGTCCAATTCAATAAACCAGATTTAATCCAATTCAAGTCTTATCAAGGCTTATTGATAACCGGCCACACATACGGATTATTATTTATTAAAGAAAACGAAAAAATTATAGTCACGCGAGAATTCAAAAAAAAAAAAACAGGAAAAAAAAAACCACATGCAAAATAGCTACGCGTTTTAAATAGATTCATGTTGCGTGCATACCATCATGGAAAAAAAAAACATACAACCGAGACTTCAGTCAGGTACCCATAGAACTTTGCTTCGACCCTTTGGGGGTGCAACAAAAACTTAGCCATAAATGTGTAGTTAAGAGGAAACACGTCTACTGACGAAGCGCCTAGAATATAAAGCAAAGTTACGAGTTTTGTGACAAATGAAACCGTGTTTCGTCTTAATGAAATCACGAGTGGTAGGAGGCGGCAGATTTATGAATGGCATTGTGCCTTACGTTTTGTTTAAAGGCATTTGAGTTAAGACACGTACAGGGGCGAACTTCGTGAGAAGCAGATAAGCCAAAAATTAACGGAAGATTGGAAAGAAAAAAAAAAGGAAAAGACCCATTCTAGAATTTATTTTGCATTTAGGGAAAATAGGAACATCTCCTCTTAGGGAGGTAAGGGGTACGCAACCTTTGGAGTACGAAAAAAAAAATTTGAAAAGGAAGAAAAATGAGTCATCTAAAACTATTGTTAGTAATGATTTCACCAACTAAACACCAAAACGTGTCTATCCGCTGTAATCCTTACTAAAGGGAGGCTGTAATGGACCTGTTTGGGGTAAAGGAACGTAAAGAATTTTTTTTTCATAAATTAAAATACGTTCAGAGAATAGGGAGAAACGAACAGACTATGGACATCTCTGGGACATACTAGAAGCTTTATTATAGAAACCTACGTCGGTAATAGGTGTTAACCACGTAATAATTGAAAAGAGGCGTGATGGAGCTCAACGAATCAGATCATTCCCAAAATCAATTAAATAATTTTTCGCCAATCACGGAGACTAAGGGCGGTCTAAAGACACGAAACACTCTAGGTTGATTTACTGTTGAGCTAACCTTGGGATCCGGTCTCACGATGCGTGTAAGGGCACTTGGAGAACGACGATAAATTTGCATTCTAAGGTAGAAACGAAGCGATACCCAACCATCGATAACGAAACAGGGGGGTGACGGTTTGGCGAAAGAAGATGGTTTTTTAGGATGTTTTGGTCCAGAAGACATATTACGTGGTGATCCTCATAGAGAGAATTGTTTACGATCGCTGAGGTTCTGAGTGCTATTTCAAGTGTTGACAATGGACACGAATTTTAACTTAAGATGGGATGTTTGGCCGAAATTGCCTAATTATATTAACACGGGGGAGATGCAAGTTGGGTAATTAAGAAAAGACATAAAAGTTAATGGGTCACGAAGTCTTTGATTAACGATCAAAATTTTACGACCTTTTTTGCGCGTAAACAAAGTTACGAGGATAATATATTGAAATTCCTAGATGAAGCGAGAAAAGACTATATAGGTTGGGCTAAAACTAGACGCAAAAAACTGTAAAAACAGGGATGTACTGGGCGTAGATCGCCGAAAAGAAAGGACCGGAAATCGAAAAGAAACCCGAAAAGTAGTTTAGCTCATGATGGAAGGGGCTTCAACGACTCGGGTAGTGGACAGCGTTGGGTTACGAAAGGTTACCAGAAGATATGCGGCGGATATCACGAAAAGAGTCAAAACAGGTAGGCGAAATTACAAAAACGTGTCGGATCAAATTTTGGAACGAATGCCTACGTATGTCATCACCGAGGGGAAGGTATATGTGTCCTGGGATCACCCACGGATCGTGTAGACACCAATCAAATGCTAGAAGGCAGCACACAAGGAAGGATACTGGATTGCGCAAGCGCTGGACATAATAGGTGAAAAGCTTCCGTTAGTTGGGATAATTTATCGATTATATTATCGATATCAATAGCGAATTTCTCGGAAAGATTTCGAAAACAACGATATAGAAATGAGCTACACCTAGTCTATAGGCCGGAAATCAACCAATATTACGGACACAACACGCGTACGAGAAAAAAATAATCAAATAATTTTGCGCAATAATCTACATCGCCGAAAATCATTTACGGGAGGGCGCCCGGAAGTCAGGTCACCGAGTACACGCCTGTACCCGTCTCGGCAGGGTGGTAGGTGTTTACCTCAACTCGGCAGGCGGGAACAAAAAAAACTGAAACGGGGTTATGCAATTCTAAACTTAACGGGGAGTGAAACCTCGAATTCATAAAGGCGAAAGTCGCACAAATTTTAAGTCGATTTATTCGAAAGAACATTATTAAATAGCGTTGTTTGGAGGAAATCGGGGCTTTTTTCGTTCTAACTTGGTTGGAGTCGGGCTTCGATAACTTAACGTCGCGACAGTTTGGTGTGCTATCTTTAAACTAAACTGATAGAGTTTTAAATATAGTGAAGTTGTGGTTTTAATATTAATTGAAATAATTGAAGTGTTTTAAAATTTAATTAGATTCAACCAAAAAAAAAGGGTAAACTCATAATTAGACGATACTAAATTCACGGGTTGGAGTCTCTTGGTTCAGACTAATATAAAACGATGAAACTCGACTGCGGTAATGTTTAATAATAACGCGTGTGCCATTAGAGGAGAAAAAAATAGAGAACCATAATAATTATCAAATGACCAGACGAAAACGGCTAAGTCAAAGTTCTAGATTTATTGTGAAATTGAAGAGACAGCGTACATTGATCAAAAAGAAATAATAATAAAAATCGTGTAGAAACGCGGCGAATGAATTTACTCGGAGAATAGAATTTAATAAGAGCTAAATACATCATTCGTAAATCACATGTGGACCTTCTGGTCAAAATTAATAATAATTAATTTCCAATATATAAAACGTAGGGTAAATTGCTCATTTGAATTGGGGGTATAGACAGTGTTTTCCTTGCGAACACGGGAAGGTTTTAACGGTCTACACGATATAAGAATTGAGTGAAAAAAATCGAAGTGAACGTGGCAGATAATATATGAAAGGTTCTAGGGAGGGGAAGGGGGTTTTGGGTAGATCTCGGCAAATGCTTACTTAGATGCTCTAAAATAGTCGTTAGGGGGAGATATCTAGATTAGGTACAGTGGAGGCCAACAGATACCGATGCATGTCAACTATCAGTTTACGGTTAGGGAGGAAGAGACCATTCTATTGAAAGAAATGATCCGCTTAAACATTCCGAATTCCAGTATCAGGTAATTTATGTGCTATCTACGGAGCGGCGTATGAAAATAGAAATTTTAGCTAGAAAAATTAGATACAATATGGTTATAGTTCCTACTGGCGAGTAGACGGGTGACATAGGGAATCGATTTCGAATTTAATACGGACCTTAAACGGTTTAGGGGCTTCTACTCATACCTACAGTTCCTGGACGCGGATTAATGTACATGTCGTCGACATCCCGACTGGACTGGTAATATTACGATTTTGGGTGAGTGATCTTGCATGAATATATATTTCCAGAACGTTAAAATTGCGACGAAGATGGGGCTGCAACTGATAAAATAGTATCATATTTAGAACTGTTTGCTTGCTTCTAACAGCTGTGTTTAGCACGAGGCCAATGACCTACTTATTTGTAAGCAGTTAGTGGCGACACACGACCCAAAAGGAAAAAGGGACCCCCATAAATCACTTGACGTCCGTGTCTGACGACAAAAGTCGTACATTCTACCGAGTTGGCAGCCGCGCAGAGGTACCTCAAATCAACATGGAAGCGACTAGCTGCAACCAACTCATGCTCAAAACAAATAAAAAAATAAAATTAATAATATTTGTATAACCTTATATGTTCACTAACAAATTCCTAAATACCTTTGGCCTCGGCTTAGAACTCACCGTTGGAGTATGTTGTCCGTAAGCTGTCTTGGGGAAGCACACAACTTCCTCGGCTCAGAAGTTTTCTACTTTCCTCATCACGCGATTTCGGGGCGTCAACGTTGTATGGAGAATCACGAAGAGTTCGGGAGGTCATCCCTTTTCGCGGAGCCGGGTCGGATGAGAGGACACGAGAAGGCAGTATGAAAATTAATGTCAAGTTGGAATGTTTGGGCCTTGGTTCGCTGCGAAGGCGTTTAATTGAACGGGCTCCAAGTCTTTCAAAATCGCGTGGAGGGGACGTCGGCGTGATGAACGAGGGTTCAAAATCGGAGGACGAACACATACTAAAGCGGGGTTTACCCGGAGGTTGATGCAACTCGACTGGAAAACCCTCGAGATCCTTTGCAGCAACCTTCGTGAGGTGGATAGTAGGCCTGGCGGCTAGTGGACGTTGAAAGCCTCACCAGAACAAACCTATTTGAAACATGCACGCGTTTAGCATCATGATAAGGGACGCAATGAAAATTCCCCTTTTACAGTCAGTAAAGTAGTCCGTTGGAGGAAGCGGGGCGGGGTGATTTGGGATATTCCAACAGGTGCATTATCTCTCCCTCTGACGTGAGCGGTCCGGAGGTGTCAAGGCGACTATAAGAAGAAGTTAGACCAGACCTCGGGGAAAGCCAGACACGTATTGGTTCTTGGGGTTTTGCATTTGGAGGAATAGCGACCATTTCATTTGGGGCAGTGAGGTGCCGACCCAGTTTGCAAAAAAAAAAACCTTTTTTTTCTCGTCATTTAATCCGTTCCCATCTCCTTTTTCTCTCGTTTCCACTTCCATCCACAACACCCAAAGTTTACTAACCACAGCTAAATCCATTTATCTAGTTTTAGTACATCGTTACAGAGGTCGACGAGAGAGTCCCAGTACTTATGCGGAAACAACACACTATTCAACGAAGGGTTTAATAGCCCGTACACAAGAGGGGGGGGGGGGGGTACGGTTCTATGTCACAATCTAGAATTTATAAACACGGGGACATTAGGTAAGGGCGGGGATACAAGGAAACTGTAAAGATATGATATAAGCTGTTAGGTCGATTAGTAATAGGGTCCAGTATTCGAAAGTTAGGTGAGACACGTACTCGTTCCTTGTAGAACTCGCTGAGGGTCGATGGACGTTTTCCCCACGCTTTGGCTAAAAAGAACCGGGAGTTACCACAGAAAGGAGACATTAAATACCTACCACCCCATAGCGGGGGGGGCTTCGAATTAACAAATCACACAACGTGAAGTTAAGGGATTTATTGTAGATCAACCCCAAAGCGTAGGCCTTATTTTACTGTGTGCGATACCACAGGGGCGGGGAATATTCAGAGTTAGCTAGGCCCAGCACGATATCGTTTTGCAAAAGCGAAACTGAACGCTGGAGAGAAGGAGGTATAAAAACCTCATTCAAGCGAGTTAGGACAATTAGGAGGTCGAGTCAACACAGGGGTAAGCTTATATCTAACTTTTATTATATTGTTTTCGTTATAACTCACACGGTAGAGTGTATAGACTTATATTGTATTCGAAATAATACACATTAATGTTACTCTAAATCTTCTTTCCTTGACTCTAAAGTACACATTGTAACCTGACACATTTCTGGTTTCGAACCCAACCCCCTGAGAACCCTGGGATCACAAACATTCTTGTGGGTATCTAACCCTCAAGAATTGGCGCTTCCAGTACTGGATAAAGTTTGTGATTCCACATTCATTATTATAACCTAAAATGTCTGGTGAGTATTGTAGGCTGCACGTAGCAAGTAACCATAGCAACTACTCTACGTAGCAAAGTTATTCAAAAAACATATTCTATTCTTTATTCTTTATTTCTATAGAAATTATAGAAAGTTGAAATCTCCGATTGTGGCGGTGTTGGTCTAGGAGCGCAATAAGTAATGTGATTCAATTCATCATCCAATGGATGCAGAACAATATTATTATCAAATACATCTACTTGAAATTCACTTTTGTTTTCTGGATTGAATGCCAATCCTGTGAGCGGAAATTAATCTAACTTCCGACATCCGAGCTGAAACTCGGCAGATGGATTCGTTGTCGACATACTCATATACGCATTCCTCTGAAATCGGAAGACATTACAGCAGTTAATATACGAAATAAATGTTGGTCCTACACGATCGGCGATTTGCGGGGTTAGTAGAGTTGTCGACTGCGGTGACCGGATAAATCATCAAAATGATAATTCATCACATATTTAAAAAGTTATATTAAGTCATGGAAAGTGATGAAACAAAAACTTTATTAACTGGGTTAAGTAGGTTAGGTTAGGTTAGGTTAAATTAAATTATTTTTTTTCAACTTTTTTAATGACTTTATATCACTTTTTAAAGGTGTGTTGAATAGTCACTTGTTGAGTTAGCATAGAACCGTCGACTGCATTTACTGGGTAGAAAAGTTCAAAACTCAGTCTAACCAAAATATATGTTTTTAAGGGTTCATTTTTGTATTCACTCACTTGCATAATTCACTGGATTCATTGTTTTTTTTTTAATTATATGATGCCGTATCTGGTTTTAAAAATATTTTATATTTCATTAAAATATCGAAAATATTTCTAATAATGCAATATAGAATGGAATTATTAATTAATGTAAACAACTTCAGTTTCTCTGTTCTGTCAAAGAGCTGCAAACTGAAACAAATGTATACCATTTTCCCAATCATATTTCAAACATTGTTTGTTGTCCATAATAAAAATAAATGTAATATTAATCGACAAAGGAAAGCAATAATTCGTTGAAAACTATATAAAAATTTCTGCGTCCGAGATTAAAAAAATATCCGTAACCGTGCCACCATGGATACTAGAGATATTTATGCAAAAAAATTATATAAAAAGTAAATCTGCAGAGTATTGATTTCTACATTAGCTCGGCACAGGAGGCTTTGAGCAAAATAATTCCTCTCAGGACCTGTATCATCTTTGGGGATGCTGTATGGAAGGGTTTTTTAAAGAAGTAAGGAGTGGAAGATCTGGGAAGAAAAAAGGCACGAGAGGTTATGTGCGATGACGCTTTGGGTTGCGTCACCATAATGGGATAGAGAAAGGAGTTCGATCCTCTCTCTGTTCTAAGGAGACTTCTAATTCGGTAGAAATTGCGATGCCTCAACCAACACACAGAAAAATAACGCAAGATTTCTGCGCTTACAAGGTTTGATGATTCTTTCGTATATTGAAGTCTAGTGGGGCTACCACTATATAACGTTCGATAGTGAATAATTATAAGTCTTTTAAAACATTAATTAAATCAAATACACAATAATTCCTTGCTGCATAATAAATGTTTTAACTGCAGTATTTCACGGCGCTAGATATCTAGTATATACTGATTTCGGCACTTTTCAGTACATCGTATTGGAATGCGTTTAACGGCGGTATCTATATGCGTATAGAGGTGAAGTAAATTGATTGGATGACTTGTTTATCACTGTTTACGATATAATTAATCATTGCCCCAAACGGCGGACATAATTTTCAACGATTAATGGATTTCACAGCGTTTTACGGCGTCTTTTAATTCGGTAAATATCTCTCACATGTTGAGAATATGGCGGTTGATCGATACTCGGCATTTAACGCTAGCTGCGTTCTGTTGCACAAAAAACATGCGCGGACACAAACGGTGTGTGCCCTAGCTCTGTGATTGGTGGAGTCGAATGAAGCTATTGGTTTGACGTAATAGGTTTGAAAAACGTCGTGACGGAACGGGTGAAGAATCCATACCTCCCACTGCAATTTCAGGTGAAGTTTCGAGAGGTCAAAACCTCTCTCTCAATCACGTCTCTCACGACCTGGCCTGCCACACAGATGCATACATCACCAAGACCCTGAAAAACCACTTTGGATGACCTATGGCAGAGGTGTTGGTTATCCAGTAAATTGTTTGCGGGGCGGCGGTATCCATACCCGCATCCCAAATCAGTGACTTTATCATAAAATGTGCCTACTATATAGAACTGGCCTAGGATTTTTTTGATCATGTGTTTGAAATACTGTTGTCGTTGGAAAACCATGCATTTTTATCTTATATGCTTTAAAAAGGCATAGTTTAACTATGTAGGAAGGAGGAAACTTTAAATCCCGCAAACCTTCTGCGCCCGAGCCTTTGAGTACAAGATAACAAATACTAATAACAATACAAATTTATTCAGAATTATCGCATATTGTCAGCCATCAAGTTCGATTGCAGTACCTGCAGGACTGGGCGCGCGACGAACTTTGAAGTGTCACGTGATCAAGTCAGTGCCATCTAGCAACTAAAGCTTGTAAATAATGGCAGTTTTTGTTGTTGATGCTCGTTGTTGTTACTGCTCATTTGACGTTTTGATAAACCATGCAAAAATTTTGGGCTGCACGGATTTGCACGGAAAGGATCAATGACGTTCATTCATTGACGGCCGGCGTGGTCTAGTGGTATACGCTTTTGACTACAGATCCGAAGGTCGCGGGTTCGAACCCGGCGTGCGCAAATAAATTTTATTTGATTAATTTGTGTTATTTCACAATTAATTAATTAAAAATAATATATAGTATATTTGCGGCACGTTCCAGAGTGGAAGATACTCTCAGTATCGCCCTGGTGTAAGACCACCATTCAGAATTGAAACGTTGCTTGAAATGGCTTTAGCCGTGTTTGGTGACCAGATCTGAATAGCCAGGTACTTCCCCACCTTCCTCTTCCCCATCTCCCTCCCCTCCCCAATACCCTCAGCCTCACAACATACCCCAATTGGGGATGCCATAGTCTCACTGGCTCCAGACGGGAGCAGTTGGGACTCTTGTGCGGTAATACTGTAAAAAAAAAAAAAAAATTCATTGAACAATCTTACATTTTGATACTGGTAGAACAAACGCAGCGTTCTCACAAATTATTCGTATTCATTTTTTATTTTTTTATTTAGGAGAAAAAACAGATACAGATATCAATTGACAAGAATATACAAAACATCAACTAGAGAATTCACCTGCATCCAAACTATTTCTCACGAATTTACTTAAACAGCAGTTAAAAACATTTACAAATATTTTGGCTTATAAATAGGGGAAAAATATATACATAAGAATATTATTTTATAAATAGAGATATGAAAGAAATGCGCAATATCCTTATAAGAATTTACTTACTTTGGGGGTAAAACAAATATATATATATATATATATATATATATATATATATATATATATATATATATATAAATAGATAAACAATGTTAAACAGAAATTAAAAAAAATAAATATATATATATATTTAAACGAAGTATGTCTAAGTTGTTTACTTTGAACTTTGTAGGAAAACAGTCTTCATTTTTCTACTAAAAGTAGTGCGTGTATCAAAAAATAAGCTATTTATTTTTATTTTATTTTATTTGGGAAACAAACAGTTATACAAATATATTTTAATACAAATCATTTTTACCAAGTTGCATAAACCAGTAAAGTTTCCACAGAAGATTCATTGGTAGAAAAACATATGAATATAAATAATACAATACAATATAAATACTAACTAGTAGAAAAGGAAAATCTCCAAAAAAATAAAAAGACTACAGATTCAACCCATACAAAAACAATACACACACTAACACTACTAAGTTTCCCGCAACGATCGAACGCTACTCTCTTAGGAATGCTATGAATCCTGTGAGGCTCGTGTTAAACACATCGATATTTGTGCATAATCTATTAAAGGTGCTACAGCTATGCATTATTTCTGAGCTCAAGAGCTATTTGGTTGTTTCTATTTCTTCAAATTATTAGTAATCCTGTTAAAAATGGGACCGCAAGCCGCTTCCTGATAAAGTGTTAATTCATAAAAATATAGGATCACGTGTTCATCCACCTACGTTTGTCTCATGACGAAATTCAAAAATTTTAGGATTTTTATGAACACATGTTCCGACATCGTGACAAAACATTGGTAATTTAAATAAAATTTAGCCAGGATACCTTTCTAATACGAATAATTTGAAGAGATTCTTAATAAACTGGCAATATTTTTTTTCAGGAAATGTTTTCCATGTTACGAATTTTCATTGATTTATTTAAGTTGTATTGTTTTGGATTTCGAGGTTTTTTGTAAATATTTATTAAAGGGTTATTTAAAAAAACTGAGAATTTAAAAATACTTCTCCGTCCTTATATATTACTTACTAGTAAGTATGTGTATGTGAAAAGAGGATATCATCACCATAAATCTTCTAAAAGTAGAATTTAACCTAAAAACGCGATCACTTAAGTCATTTGGCACTAAAAACTTTATTCGATCATACGAATGTGGTACATATACCAGACATCTAAAGATTATAAGATCCATTTTGTAGGCGAAGGCAAACCTTTTTAATACAAGTGTTCAAAAAAATAAACAATATGTCATTTTCTAAATTCATAAGTTCTGCATTAGAAAATATAACAATAATAGTATTAATAATAACATTGTATACGCTGTTTTGTTTTTCCAGCTGTAAAACGCCGCAGAATAGCTTGGATGAGTAAACACCACCGGAGATCAGAAAACACTCTTGTCCAGGCCGTCGCCCAGTAGCAAGGCGCACCCATACACTATAGATGGAGAGCTTCCCTCAAGTCACTATGTACATTATTTTACTGTATTTATTTCACTCCAAATGCCTTTTTTGAATAAGCTCGGCACAAGAGTCCATAAATAAATTAAGAGAATAAAATAAAAAAGTACACAGTGTATATATAAAGAAATAATTTAATATATATTTTTGCTATTGTTATTTTGAAAGTATTAACATATATAATTTTTTTATTTACTAGGAAAATATAATGTCGCCAAAGATATATGGTCCACGGTATAAACCAGGAACGGAGATTCAATTAATTCATTGTTTTTTAGTTAAGTGCAATGCCAAATTTCAATACGAATTTTATGACGTACCGTATCTTATTTTTTTAAATAAATAAAATCATTCCCGGATAAAAAATAACCTGACAATATTTGAAAATCTCCTACTACCACCATAGTAAGCGGAAAATGTTGCTTGTGTTGTGATGGAGGACTTGACTGACTATACATGGGTAGGACCCAAACTCGAAGTCAACTCAGCCACCGAACGGTTGGTTTATTCCCGTTTTTCAAAACCTGTTAATAAAAAAGCTTCGTTTCAAAACCTGTTAATAATATTACTAACCAAAATATTGTAAATGCGATAAAAATGCAAAGATTACGGTTCACATACATATATAGTTGAATCCTTTCAAAGTATTATGTCCGTAAGCAGTAGTGCAATATCCTTCATAAAACTAAGACTGCAAACTCAAGCCTGTAGATTGTCTTACCGGCTGCGCCAGGTTGTTCTGAATGGCTATTGATCATTCACAACAAAAACGGTGCCTTTATTTTGAATAAAATCTCTGATAATGAGGAAGAATGGCCAAGAGGCAGACGTCCTCTATATTGTGCTCTTGAAATCTCTATGAATCTCGAAAACTCACAACTTCTGTGCCTGTCGAATAAATCTATAATCTCTAAAATCTATCTTCACTAGAGCCATTTATGTCTCGTAACTTTGAACTATCACATGTAATAAGCCGGTATGAATCTTAGAATGATTTATTAACGTATTCACTGGTTTGGCATCGCTTCACAGAAGCAGTATCATGATTTTATGATATATTAATCGGTCCCTCGGGCCGCTTTAGGATATCGGAGAACCGCTTAGCGTCGAGCATCCGTTCAAACGTACATCCCATACAATTAAAGATACCCCATAATATCCCTACGTTTCTACAGCTGCTATGCAGATTCAAAGATTGGGGACTCAAGATGACACGAGTTTGCAGTGGAATTATATCTTGGATTAGACGGAACTAAGGAGCAGTAATAACATGGCACTCGATGCAAGAGGGTTTATTATTTAAAACTTTTTAAAGTTATAAAATTATTCTTTGCATGGAATAAACTTAATATCAATAGTTATATCTGGTGTAAAATACAAAGATGGAAATAATAATTTATTTTTATTAATTTTTTTCAGGAATAAACAAAACTTTTTCTCTTGTTTTTTTTTATCTGCCGTAATTATTTGGTGAATCTTATTATTGCAAGTATGTTTTCTGTATCCGCAAATAATTAGAGAGAGCCTAGGAAGTCATATTTGTAAAGCGCCCTTGAGGCTATTTTTCACGAAAACGTTTTATCTAATTATTTTTATTTAAGTAACGGTTGTTTCCAAATTATCGACAGAGATTTATTTATCTCCGTAATTACATTATTTTTGTTATGGTATTAACAAATAAATTACACGGACATCAGACGGAAATCAGGTAAAATTTATGCGTTTTTTTATCGCAAAAGACATTAAGATTTTCTACCACGATGTTTTCTTCACTTGGAATTAGATTGTTTTGTTTCAAAGTTATCCAAGAAGATTTTCCATCAAATATAAATTGAATTTAATTTCCAAAGGAATCATATCAAAGAAAATATACTTTAACACATTATATGCTTATCAAAATAAAATTAATAAAGGTATTTATTAAATTGAATACGTTCTATAAATGGCTAATTTAATTAAAATACCGAGGCTTAATAATTTCACATTTTCAAACGTGACAAAAGTTATGCATACACAAGCGTGATATTTCTGCGAATATTATTTTAATCTTGCAAAGTTTATGCAAATGAATTATTCAATTATGAGTTTATTTATTACACTGTTATACGTGGTGGAATTATATAGTATTAAAATAGAAAATATAACATTTTTTAACTTATTTTCACTTGTTTATTTTACCAGTACCGGTTTCGTCCTATTATGGACATCTTCAAGAATTTAATTAAAATAATTTCAATTGCCAGCCTGAAGATGTCCATAATAGGACGAAACCGGTACTGGTAAAATAAACAAGTGGAAATAAGTTAAAAAAATGTTTTATTTTCTATTTTAATTATTCAATTATTTCGCTTTTGTATGTGTGGTCTTATAAAAACGTGATTATCAAAAAGGATCCCAACGTGTAATATGAATTTCCATTTAAAATGCTGCAAAATTTCACGTAAAACTAAACGGAAAATAAAGAAATTCTGGAAGGTGAATACATTTACGAAAGTGCAATTTCCTATATTACACATTTTTGCTATAAAAATATGATTCAAGTACTGTTTGGTCTTGAAATAAGAATGCGATTGGTTCCTACCGGAAAGTCATTTATCCAGTGCCTACCTTTCCCTCACCATGATGACTAGCTGGAAACTATTCAAATAATGGAATAATATTGCAAGAAATTTTTTTTAATTTTTAATAAAGTTCAAGTTTTTTTTTGTTTTTGACCAAGTAGAAGCAAGAAGCAAATACCCTATAATATTAATAATACGTCCAACTCCAGTGAAATAGTGGCAATATCAACAACTCTAGCCGCAATGGAGAGCTAGTGGGAAATGTCAGAAATTGGAGGTATTATTAACAGTGGCGGTTCGTGACTTTCGGGCGTACTATAGTGCTGATATTACAAAAAATTGCATTATTTATGTTGTTGTATCCGAAAATGATTTTTATTTTTTTTTTGGAAATTCTTTTTTTGTATGAAGATTTTCTGAAAATCCATGCGGCTCATGGCCAAACTGCAAGATCCCGAAAATCTTCATACAATCTTCTTACACGTACCATCACCCACTTCCATCAAACTAAGTACCAAAATTAAGAGTTAATTTTTTTTAATAAAATGAAGAGTCTGTGGTAAATGTAGATATAACTTACCCGACTTTGCCCGAGTTTCAACAATCATTTTTGGAAAACTTTATGGTTAAAAAACAAATTGATTAAAAAATAACTAACTAAGTACCGCAGTGGTAGAAGCGGAGAAAATGAAGAAACATACAACAACATCCTGGCATCTCTGTTATCAGTAGCATATATTTTAATCCTAAATTCATAGAATCAACTGATAAAATCAACGTTCATTTGGAAAAATGATTTAGTTTGTAATGTTAATATCATAAAAACAACCTTTTACAGAAGTAATAAAATCTATTTTAGTGTTTTTGTGACTTTCCAATATTCTACAGATTGGAATCAAGTATGTATTGTTATTGTATTTAATTCGTAGAAATCTATTCCAAAGTAAATCAAATATAATACCAAATGTTATTATTCGGAATGTATTTTAGTTTTTATTATTGTGACGGCTGTTTCGGCATTCAATTCAATTATCAAACAATGGTTATATCACATTTATACGACAATTTTACACGATTTAATTAACCTAAAGGCGTTCCGAGGCGCGTTGAGGTAGGGACTCAAGGAAGGGATTTTATAATGTGGGTCTTAAAGAGGCCCGGATTATATGAAGGAGTCTCATATGAAGTCTTACACAAAAACGAGTTGAAAAAGCGACCCGTTCTCACAAAGCCAACATAAACTGTGAACGTGCTCCGTTGCATCGGGGATCAATACTGCTAGCTCTTTAGAGCAGCTTCCATTAAAATACCTGTAGAACCGACTCAGCATTTCCACATTGCGTCTGTGCATTAGAGATGGCAAGCGGTCTGTGAAAAATGGATTTTTATTCAGATGGATCGCCCTCCTTTGCACAGAATCAAGTGGGTTTACCAAGTATTGTAGGGCTCCAGCCCAGAAGTGGATTCCAAATTCAATTGTTGGGCGTACTTGAAATTTATACCGGGTTAGCAACTGGTTACTATTGAATAATCTGCTAGCCTTATTCACGACGCACAGTGTCTTGGAAGCCAGATTTACTCAGTCTTCTATAGAGCCATGATACTTGACGGTCTGATATACTTACTCCAAGCATTTCAATGGAGTTTGGGGAGGGTGCTTCCATCAAATTGCACTAGACAGTCAATGATCTATCTCCTTCTTTGCCGAAATCAGATACGTTCGGGTTTTTGAGACGTTGAAACTGACCACGTTATCCTAGATGTTTAAAATGATTTTATCGTTAAGGGACTCACACAATTGATTTTCTGAGTAAATCGTTAAAAAATCGTTTTAAACATCTAGGCTAACTTGGTCAGTTTCAACGTCTCAAAAACCCAAACGTGTCTGACTTCGGCAAAGAGGGAGATAGATCATGAACTGTGGTTAGTGGTAAATCAATTGATTTTCTGAGCAAATCAGAAAATCAATTGTGTGAGTCCCTTACCGTTAATAAATATTGTATTCCACCATTAATGGGAGGTTCGTCTTAGGCTGGCCGCATACATACGTTTTTCGTATTCGATTTCCGAATTCGTTTTCCGTATTCGGACATCCGAATGCACGGAATCAGTAGAAAATACATTAACTGCCGCACACGTTCGTTTTAGTTCCGAACGGAACAAATTCCTTACGCACGTTCCGAATGCCAGCCGGCGCGTTCGGAGAAAACGAATGGAAAAAACCTAATGACGTCATGTGGAACGCAGCTATTGCATACAGTTTGTTTGTGCCGACGCAAACGTACGGAAATTTCCATTCGTAATTCAGTGTTGCCAACGGATCTTGACCTAATATCGCCGTTTCTCATACATAAGGTAGCGTAAAGTAGCCGAATTTGCTGTTAGGTGGGACATGTTTAAAATTGATGTTTTTACGTGAAAATAAAAAAAAATTCGTGGGGAGGGGGGTGGCTAGAGAATTTCAAAAAAATAAAATTTGTCCCCAGAAAATAAAAAAAATGGGGAGGGTGGCTAGAGAATTTCAAGAAAATGGGGGTGGCAATTTCGGGACATGTTTAAAATTGATGTTTTTGAAGTAGCTTAATTGGCGACGCCTTTTGGATTTTTTCGGCACCGATTCTCGCTCTGAGTAGCCTAAATGGCGACATATCGCCCTTGTTGGCAACACTGGTTCTGACGTTTATACATTCCGAATGAAGAAAAACGAACGTTTGCGCTGGTCTCACGGAATTCCGAATACGGAAAACGAATTCGTAAATCGAATACGGAAAACGTATGTATGCGGCCAGCCTTAAGCGTTTTATAATGTTTTATTCAAGTCATTTGTCATTCATTATTTCTCATTTATGCTAATTAATTTGAAAGCTTTTGGTGAATCTCTGAATTATTTTAAGGATTATATTATTTAAGTTTCTTGAAAATATTAAGGAGTGAGGAATAAAAGATAAGATGCGAATGTTGAACACATGTTGAACATTTCCGAGATACGAATAACACGACAATAATTTTAAAATTTCATACAACCACCACAGAAAGCGGGAAATGTTACTGATTCGTGATGCAGGACTTTGCCAGCCGAGGAATTGAACTCACGGCACGTCTGGGTGGGACCCAGAAACGATACCAACTCAGTAACTGACCGTTTGACAATATTTACAGTGTCGTGTACGTAAATTCGTAGTGAAGTTTGTATTTTGCTATCGAACCCAATCATTATAATCTTACAGAAGATATCAAACAGTCTATTTTTATTGCTTGGCTGGTAATGAAACAACAAAGTGATTGACATTCCAATTAAGTCTTGACGCAGGCTGCTAGTTGCTGATCCTGTTTACTGGAAGCAAATATAAACCTTTAGTTGCGAAAAGTCCTTTAAAGTTTTTCCAGGGCTTGGAAAATGGCTTATTTTTAAATAATATGATTAAGTAACGAACTAACTACACTTAGCTGAAATTAAGGGTAGTACACAAAATACAATTTAACAATAGCAGTCAGTTTGGTACCACACACAACCCTCGAATATTTCCCACAAGTTTTTTTCATAAATTAAATGTTACCTTTGTATCTGTTACTTTAACTGAATCGTCTTCAGATGAACAAACTTAATATGAATTCAAAGTTTCGGTTTATTTGGTGATATGTGCTGAGAAAAAAACGTATTCTTTTTAATAATAAGGGTCGCAATTTCGTCGTAAAATTTTTGATTTTTCCACAGAATCTTCCATCTGTAAAACTTAGAACAAAATCCATAATTTTAGTCCATTTGGCACGACATAGCAAGAGAAAAACACGTGTAAGAACATGGCCCGAGGCTCGCATTTCAACGGAGTGCAGTTACTAGATGTGAAAAAGTGGCCTTTAGAAGAAAGTACAGCACGGCAGTAAATTATTGTGCCACCAAATGAGGCCACCGGTTGTCTCCGAGATTTTATCTTACTGGTGCATGTCATGTTCATCTGAGAACTTATCTACCTATGTTGGTACCTACCAATGAGCGAA
This sequence comes from Hesperophylax consimilis, assembly GCF_061612785.1. Classification (NCBI taxonomy): domain Eukaryota; kingdom Metazoa; phylum Arthropoda; class Insecta; order Trichoptera; family Limnephilidae; genus Hesperophylax; species Hesperophylax consimilis. The sequence continues at coordinate 5,270,204 of NC_142846.1, forward strand.
TAGGTTCTGTTTTGAAGGGGAATGGATAACCTCTCTCAATAAGTAAAATATTAATGGTAAATTAATAAAATTATTAACTGCATGCGGTGAGTTTTTATGAACCAATGCAATAAAAACAAAAAATATATCCTTTTCAGACCCGAGTTTTATTGACAAACATTTTTTATTTTTTATATCGACGGTAGTAGAATAGTGAGTAGGATTTATAAAATGCTTCATTTGAGTTATGCATTTATGTAAGTACTAGGTTAGGATTAAATCTGGTTGCCATTACTTTAATCGAATAATTTACGATAAATCAAATCAAATTGTAGATTTTTTTCGAAATTTTAATTTTTAATGACGTTCTCCATGGCGTGGTAGCTCGTCACGTGACTTACCTTTGAGCGTGTGACATTTGAACGTAATTACATATAAACCAGTTTGTCGCCATTATTTAATAATCAGGCATAATGTGATTATTTCAAGTAGGTTATCGAAAACACGTATTTTGAATCTAACTATGTAACCATCACGCCGTTTCTCCGCAGGGATAGGCAGAGAAGACGGACCGCCAAAAAAACTCGGTCTTGGCACACAATTTTGCCTCATTCACATTCATATATATCCTCCTATTATTCTGACTCTTGACATGGACCGACTCCAATATCTGACTCTCTCGACCATGCCGTGTCTTCCTCTTTAACATTTGCGTCATATATTCTCCTTACACTCCTTTCTTTGCTCATTCGCTCAACATGCAAAAACCATCTAAGCGCCCCTTTCTTAATCTTACACATTACGCTTGCATTTTTTGTGGATCTCCACATTTTTCACACGATCATCATACCTTGGTTTTACCACACATTTGCCTAAGGGATCTCATTTCGACAGCATTCAGCCCACTTTCATCCTTCCTCTGCCAGTACCATGTCTCTCTGCCATACATCAGGGTAGGCAGCAACACTCGATTGTGGACTGCTAACTTCGCTTCTTTGGAAACTTTCTTGCTAGCGCCAACTGCGTTCAGTCCTCCATTAATGGAGTTTCCTGAATTAACCATTATTTCAATATCTCTGTCAGCCTTCCCATCTCTCGTAAACATACTCCCTAAAAACGCAAACTCATCCTCCTGCTCCAAGTATTCCTCACTCACAATATAGAATCTACCTTGCGATTTATTATGTTGAACTTAAATGTAATAATTTTGAAAATGTGACGAATTTAGAAAGGCAATTCAATTCTCTAGGAGATTTGTAACACACATATATATGTGATCCAGTGGCTTGCATTCCACAAATATTGAAAAATTGTACCTACCCAAAGATATTCAATTCATATATATTTTTTAAATATATATAATGTGCCTATTCGGAAATATGTTTGTTCAATTAGCTTCAGCAATAAGCGGAAGATGACGGGTAATAAATTGGTTATTTTTTGATATTCTAGGCAAAAATCATACACGAATTTAAAATCCACACACAGTAACACAGCCCATCTTTGGTCACAGAGCAATGCACGCCACTGGCGTAGTCCTTATTCGGTTCAAAACGAAAATATAGGTTGTTATAAATATGTAATACGTGTTTTGTATTAAATGATATAAAATATAATTTTAAAAAATATATAAATTTTAAAAATACTAATAAATTTTAATTTCTTCCGTTTTATACCATCTATTGAACTAAATACCTAATATGTTACCATAAAATAAGTGTCCATATTTCCACATCGTATAGAAAAGTGTGGAGTAGTGACATTCCCAATTGATATATGCTGTAAAATTATATATAGTATTGAGGAGAAAGAAGTGAGGAAGCAGAATGTATACCTTATATTGTAGGTAATATGCATTAAAATCGCTTGACAAAAGGAGTCTAGAAACGTTCGATTTCAAGCAAAAAACCGGTTTTTATTTATTTTGTAAATAATTTTATAAGAAAGCAAAAAAGGTAATCAAGTGAAACTGTCACAGATCTTGGCTTTAATTCTGTATTTTTTAAAAGTTTTTTCTGAGTAATTTATTTTTTTTATTTTATTCTACTCAAGCGAAGCGATAGGAAAACCTTCAATTCATCTAAAGCATATTTTTTGGTATTCATAATGTACACCAATTCGTTATAAAGATTAATCAAAATAGTGATTTGGCATTAAGTTTCGCCTTAAGTCTTCCTCCGGCGCCTCCGACTTCTTCCACCATTCAAACTGCTTTCTAAACACTTCTGACACTAATAAAAATAAACCTTGAAATTTTCAGCAAAATCGGTTTAGTAGTTTTTGAGTTTGTGGGGCACAAATACATTGCCTTTTATTTATATGGGCGTGTTACGTAACGGCTATCAATAAATTGTAAATCATATTGCTATCTACGCATATTAATACTCGTATGTCATTCTGTGATTGATTTTTAAAATTGCCCAAGCCAACTGGGTAATGACTTTTAAGTATTGAACAAAAGTTATTAAATAATATAATACCAGAATGGTTTTACAGCAATAAGCTCTAATGAATATAACAAATCAACCGTCATTAAAATGATACAAAGCAGTTCAAATTACACACCACTTTCCCATGAATTGATTTTTGAACAATAGAGACTGAGGTAGAAAAGAATAAATATCAGTGTGTCCCATTAAGGCGAAGTTTAATGCTAAATCACTATTTTGATTAATCTTTATAACGAATTGGTGTACATTATGAATACCAAAACATATGCTTTAGATAAATTAAAGGTTTTCCTATCGTTTCGCTTGAGTAGAATACAAATAAAAAAATAAATTACTCGGTAAAAATATAAAAGTAAACTACTAAAAACAATATTTTTTCAAAAGAAATGTATAAACGCGTAAAGAAAACGACTTTTAAAAATACAGTATTATTATTATTACAGCCCTTATTAGATCCAGGGTGAGAGGAATGAGGGAAAGGATAAGAAGCTCTGGAAATATCCTCACTATGGAAGCACACAGGAGAAAAATATAGCGTCTAATATAATCACGGCTCCCTAAAGGCTTCAACTTTCTATTATTCTATTAATTTTATCATTTTATTCTATCTTATTGTCAATTTTTTCTCTATTTTTTTCTGTTCTATCTTTTAGTTTTTGATCATATATTTGTTTGTATCTCTATATATGGAATGTGTAGGACTGCACTAACCTCCCCACATACCGGAATAAACAGTTTATTATTATTATTATAGCTAAAATTATCTGTGACCGTTTCACTTGATTAACATTTTTGCTTTATTATAAAATTATTTACAAAACAAATAAAAATAAATTTTGTGCTGGAAATCGAACTTTCTAGACTTCGTTTATCAAGCAATTTTAATTCCTATTACCAACAATATAAGGTATACAAAAATATACACATTTTTGGCTTGTAGCTTCCTCTTAAACAGTAACACCACTGTTTAAGCAGATATTTTAAAATCGACTTTAAGTATGGTATTATTAATTTAACTGTTGAATGTAGTTAACCCTTTGTGGCTATTTATTATATTTAAATGAGTTAGTATGACATTGCTTAAAACAACAGATATTTAAATATTTAACGCCAACCGGTTTCGGTAGAAACGTTTCTTTCTCAGAGCAAAATACATGTTTGTTTAATATTATAAAAATTTGTCTGTATAATTGGGGTTGTAGCAGGGGTGAAGACGTGACTAGGGGTTAATGAAGAGTAAGGGAAGTGGCATTCTTATATAATTAACATGTTATTATTACGGAAACGTTGGCGTGCCACCTTGGAATCAGAAGGAAGTTTACTAGCTTGGTATCGGAAGGGTTGGAAAAAATATTCGAATTTATGGCAATATTCCATCCATACAACAACCACGCCTAACATTGCAAATTATTTCACTGCACCATCTCTTTAAGAGCAATTTTATAATATTTATTAAACTTCGTGGTAAAGTTTTAATCTTAATATCGATCCACATTCGCCGGTGATATTTCAATCCTTATCATAAAGAAACTATTTGTAACCAGGAGCCTCGGGCACATTGTTCGTTGGTTAAAGTAATGCGGGTTTTTTCCATCATCCCAAAATGCACAGTGGTACACCTGAAATGATCGAAAAGTTGCTTAATTTATAAACCTGGCCAAGATTGACATAATTCTAATCAGAGACAGGCCCGAAAAGATCTGGGAAGATCAGAGAATATAATCTGAACTAGGTACTAAACCACTTTGTACATGGGAACATGTCATTATTATGTTAAGTAAAATACTAGGTAATATGTATCAAATACACATCGCAAAGGCAAAGAATGTGCGTAAATATTATGGTAATTTTTATCAAATTACTATGATTTAAGAATTATATAGGGCATGATTGTATGGCTTGGCACGACTAGTGTAAAATTGAGTTACATGTGGAAGTTTCAAAATTAAACGTTAAAATTTAAATAAAAATGAAAAAAGGTGGAATTCGGTCGAGGAGTAAATGTAATAGTCAGATGTTTTTTTAGGTTTTTCTTTTTGTGTATTCAATAATATTATCATTCAATTTATTAAAAAAACTGTTTATTAAACAGGTCTGATAACATTGCAAAATAGCTCTCACGCCTAACATTTATTACACGGCAGAACTTGTTTATAAATGAACTGTTTAAACCTAAAATTGTAATGAATTTCTCAAAATTTGTAGAAAAGCACTACTTACATACGGATCGAACGCAATCAGCGCAGCGTGAAAAACTTCGAGTTTTTGTAGCGAGAACACGCCGGCTTTACCGCATCTTCTAGAACGGTAAGATGATACCAAAGGTATCGAGCATCTCACTGGAAAACCATAAAGATCCGTGATCTTTGTGATGTGACCTAGACGCCATGCATCCTAACGTCATTCAAACATCAATGATGTCTACATAATAAAGACAATGGTGTCTACATAATAAAGACAATGATGTCTACATAATAAAGACAATGATGTCTATAACATCTTTCATTGTCAACTTGATCACAGATTTCACAAATTAAACTTGATAACAATAAATAACTACAGATGACCATGACAAAACTTACTTTGCTCTACCATTTCACTGTGCAGTGGTAGAAATGCAGACAAAATCATATTGATGCACTACGCATCGAAACCGGACAGTCTAAAACAAATCCAATTGCTTCATCATAACAGTTAATACGAGGCCTCACCTCACGCATTTCCTCTGGTTCAATAGGTTTGCTTGATTGGTAGATACCTACTTATAGATTTGTACTTTAAATAATATATATCACACACGTACGAACATAATGACACTCGCACGATCAAGATTTAGAGAACAATTGATTCATGAAACAGAACTCTTAAATAATTTCATGTTGATTGTGAAACACTTAACAATATGGCAATTATACGCCTACTTTTTATCACGATCGATCCAATTTATTTTGAATAAGTGGGCTTTAATTATTATTAGTCCTTTCTTATTTAAATTCACCGAAGAGATAATGTGTGGCAGGCCTGCCCAAAGTAAGCTATTTTTTTTCTTCATTCATGCAAATTTTATCACACATTTTCAAAAATATTTAATTTTACTTCTTTTGAAAGTTATACCAATCAATGTAATATATCGTTGAAGAATAAGATAATACTGAATCTAAATGAAACATGAAACAGAACAACACAAAGAAAAATAAATAGGTAATTGTCGCAACTGGGCATCGAACCCAGGATTTTTATCTTACCGGGACAAGGCCTTAACCAACTTTGGGAAAAATTATGCTACGTACAGTAGTGCTATGGGTAACTTGCTACGTGCAGCCTAAAATACTCACCAGACATTTTAGGTTATAATAATAAATGTGGAATCACAAACTTTATCCTGTACTGGAAGCGCCAATTCTTGAGGGTTAGATACCCACAAGAATGTTTGTGATCCCAGGGTTCTCAGGGGGTTGGGTACGAAACCAGAAATGTGTCAGGTTACAATGTGTACTTTAGAGTCAAGGAAAGAAGATTTAGAGTAACATGAATGTTTATTATTTCGAATACAATATAAGTCTACACACTCTACCGTATGAGTTATAGAGAAAACAACATAATAACAGTTAGATATAAGCTTACCCCCGAGGTTCCGACCACACTCTATCTATCTAGCTAACTAAAAAACATCCTACTCGAGCTGGAGCAGCACCTCCTCAGGCTGAGCTCCTAGGGGCTCCAGCCGGAGCAAGAGGAAGAGTCAGTTCCGCCTCCTGGCGACTGTCCGTGGCAGGAAACTGTGTAATCTGGCGACTGAGGAAGAGGTATCAGGTGCCCGCGGTCGCATCCGTGTATTCTGGCGATGATTCCCTTTATGTAAGGAAAAATGGGCCTCCCCACGGCCCTGGTGAAAATTCGGTCGGCGTAGTGCCAAACCGCGAGAAAGAATACTATCCTTATGTTTCCGGGAACCGGGCACAATATTTTAAGCCACTGGCTTCTTCATCCCATAAAGGATGGGTCGGATTCAAGGCAGATCACACCCGATAACACGTCTGACTCCGTTTGCGATTCATGATCCCGCGTGGTTACAATACTCGAACGAGCCACGGAACTAATTCCACTATGGAACTTCGTATTTACACCATTTATACGATTTTATTATGCAATCTCCGCGTATTAAATTAGACTTCGCCTCTCCGATTAAAGGGAAACCATTCCCAAACAATTTCACTCCAGAAAACTGTGACTGTCGTCTGCCGAGAAATCAGGCCCACCATCTGATTTCTCCGCAGGCAAGGAAGTGAGTTCTCCCGGAACTCACCCAGATGTCGCCCTAAAAACAATAGACAAAAACTAGAAGTTGCACTCAACAATACTAGGCCAGTTCCTACTTTATAAACATTGAGGCGGGTGGAGATGCAATGATGCAGTACTACATGGAAAAAGTATTAATAAATATATTAAAAAAAAAATATGAACTAGAACCGCATCATAACATTTAGTTGAAGATTACATATATTGTTAATTCTGAATTTGAAATATGAGATCGATGCAAAGCAATTAAAATAATGTTGTCAAATGAGCGATTTGCACGGAGAAAAATGGGTGTTGCTAATTTATCAAGAATCTTTTAAATGCATTGGAAATCCGGTTAAATACGATTTACGACATCGGAACACGTGTTGCCCTAATAATAAATATATATATATATTTTTTATTTTTTTTTATTTATTTATTATTTAACATTATAAATGATAACAATATGCAGACTTATAAATAATTTGTTCATTATTATTCTATTTCTCCATAAGTTGAGCTCCAGGAGCTCGTGTTTATGGGAGGAGTCTTTACATTTAGTTCTAATGATTTTTTAAACAATAATCAAAAACTTTTGAAATAAATACAAACATAATATTAACATTGGTACACAAATTAGAAAATTGTTTTTTTAAAGATAATTAAAATAATTCATCTTTTTACAGATTAAGTAAGCGTGAGGAAATTAAGGGTACAATATATCAAGAAAAATTTAGAAAAGTTGTTTTTTTTAAAGACAATCAAATTAATATATATTTTTTACAGATTGAGTAAGTGTAAGAAAATTAGGGGTACAATATATCATTATCCAATTTTAGGGACTTAATTAACTTTTTGAATTGTTCATAATTCACAGTTTCGGTTACAATAATTTTATTTTTGGACAATAATATATTGTACCATCTCACACCTAAATACGAATAGTGGTGCTGAGCCGTGGTCGTTCTAAGCATAGGAATAGCTATTAAGCCATTTGTTTTGAATCTATTGCTTATGCTATCTGAGGGGTGAATTTTATAAATAAAATATTCTTTATAAATTTGATATAAGGCGATTCTCTTATACAATTCTGTTATAGATGGTACATTAAATTCCTGAAATATCTCTAAAGTAGGGGAGTCATATGGTTTTCTAAGGATGATTTTTATAATTATTCTTTGAATTGTAATTATGGGCTGTAAAGAAGCTTTAAAAGCCCCTCCCCACCCAATAATCCCGTACTGCAATAAGGACTGAATTAATGCATAATAGACAATTTTGATAGTTTTCTTATTTAAAGTATTTCGTATATTATAGAAAATATAGATAAGTTTTCTTATTCTTTCAACAGTGAGATTAATATGGTCTTTCCATTTAACATTTTTATCTATTAAGATACCAAGATATTTTATATTGGATTTATGATTTAGTTTCGCGCAGTCCGTATTACATGTACCGTCATTTACACAGTTTTTAGAATGAATTGTTATGTTAATTAGGTTATTTGGCACATCTTCTTGTAGAGTGAAAGGAATACAATATGTTTTTTCTGTGTTAAGTGATAATAAATTGCCATCGAACCAATTTTTTATAACCTTCATATCCTGATTCGCTGCATTGGTAATTTCGTTCCATGTCTTTTTTTCGATAATTATTGCAGTGTCGTCAGCAAAGGATATAAGTTTACCATTAAGTGATAATTTAAACATATGGTTAACGTAAATTATAAATAAAATTGGTCCAATAACAGTCCCTTGGGGAATTCCAAATTCTAAAGTTTCATCTACGCTAAGTGAGTTATTAAGTTTTACTTTTTGGTTTCTTTGAGTTAGATAGCTTTGCAGCCAATACCTTACCTTACCAATAATACCGATATCATTTAATTTATTAATTAGTTTTGTATGGGAGATACTATCAAAAGCCTTACGTAAATCAATGAAAATGCCAAGGCATTTTTTTTTTTATCTAATGCACGGTATATAGTTGAAGTTAGTTCTGCAATGGCATCATGAGTGCCTAGTTTCTCTCTAAATCCAAATTGGCTAGGACTAATTATTTTATTATTTTCAATATAGTATAAAAGTTGCTTTTTTACGATCTTTTCGAAAATTTTTGCAATGTTTGAGACAACAGATATGGGTCGATAGTTTGATATTTCTTCAGGGCTGCCAGATTTAAAAACGGGTGTTACAATAGATTTTTTATAAACGGAGGGGAATATTCCACTATTTAAACTAATATTTATAATGTGTGTAATTGGAATTAATAATTCATTATAATTTTTCAACATTTCTACTGTGACTCCATCAAACCCTGGTGCAGATGCACCTTTTAATTCACTTATAATATTTTTTATGTCATCTGTTGTTACCGGTTTGAAAACTGACAGATTATTTTGTTTGTGACAGTCCTTTTCGAAATTATCTATTTTATAATTTTCATCAATCCGTGTAGCTAAATTTTGTCCGACGTTAGCGAAATATTTATTGAAGGCATTAGCACATTTTGTCGGTTCCATTAGGGCATTAATAGAATTTTTTCCGATATTAATTTTTTTAATTTGAGTTTTTTTGTTTTTTCTACTATTTATTTCATTTATTGTTTTCCATATATGTTTTACATTTTGTTTAGCCACATCAATTTCATTTTTGTAAAAGTTTTCTTTAGTTGTTTTTAGTAAACAGGTTAATTTGTTCCTAAATTTTTTATAATCTGTGTATATTTTTTTATCTAAGGGAAATTTCTTTGTCAAGCGATATAACTCTTCTTTTTTTCTAATAGACACGATTAAGCCATGTGAAATCCATGGTTTTATTTTTTTGAATTTTGATTTAATTTTTATGGTTTTAATATCTGTTGATGCTGTAATATAATTGCATAGTATATTATCAAAAATATTTGCGCATGTTTCAACACATGTTGATTCTAATACGGAACGCCATGTTTCTGTTTTTATTTTTAGGCTTAATTTATGATGGTTTAGTGAATTTTTTGTAAAAGTATTGCATTTTGAATCAATATAATTATTAATATTAAGTTTTTGTATATAGATGCAAGTGTGATGATCAGTAATATTATTTTTTAATATTATCGTGTGTAATTTGTCGGTATCTTTAGTGTTACTCCATATGTGGTCGATACAAGATGGACGTTGACCCGTAATTTCTCTAGTATATTTATTTATACACAATATGAAATTCATTTCCGTCATATAATTGATAAATTCAGTTTTTATTCTGTTACTATTTTCGTTTGAAACATCTATGTTGAAATCGCCGATTATTGTTATGTTCTGTTTATTTTTTTTTGATAAGATAATGATTCTCAATTCATCCATAAATGTGTACTCGTTTGATCCGTGTGTTCGGTAAATTGCAATAATATTAAAACACATTTTATTTACATTTAGATTAATATCTAAGCAATTAACTCGCTGCATAAGTACTTCTTCCACTGCGATGTTTGAATAGCAAGATTTAACAAATACAACAATACCACTATTTCTATTAATAGCACAAGATGTTGCGAAGTAGGTATATTCTGGTATGCAAAATTTATTGTATACGTTGGTGAATGCTTCCGTTAAAACTATAACGTCCGATTTATGATTTAGTAAATTAATTGAGAGTAAAAATTCATTGAAATTTTGTTTCATTGATCTGATATTTAAATGGAGTACAGAGAATGAATTTGTTATTTTATCCACGATTTTATTACAATCTTTTAAAGTATGACAAATATATTCTGAAATATTAAGCGTTTTATCTAATTCCTCAGTGAAGAAATTATTCATTTTAAAAGAAATAAGGAAATAATATTGTTATAACTAATTGTCAAAAATGAATTTGATTTTGATGACAAACTATAAATTAGCAGCATATGTTCACGGATAATATCAAGGTTGACTTGAAATAGTTTTGGTGACAATATTGAACAACTTAGCATTATATTACTATTGATGATATTATGAAGATGATACATACTATGTAGTATATTAATTTTGTTTTGTATAAATAATATTTTACAAACATTAACACTTTGAGAGTAGGCTAATATTTTAATGTTGTGTTTTTGTCTTAAAATTTTACAGAAATAGTTAATTAAATATTTTTTGGATATTACTGATAAATCGTTATCTCTTCGATGGTAGATTAATAACATTGAAATGTTTCTCAATTGTTCGAAAGTTTTAATATTAATAGCTAAATTGTGCGAAAAGTCAGAAAAGTGTGAAAAGTCAGAAAAAAAGCGTATTTGAAACAAAAATATAAAATTTGGTATTGAGTTTTTAATCTTGTTAAGAATTTTAAAGTTAGTTATTAAGAATGTTAAAGTAGGTACATACCTATTCATAATTTATACGCCCTTGGGCAATAGTCATCATTTTTTTTAAATACATACAATTTTTGCTATTTGCTTTATGATTTGTATCGTTTGTTGACTTGAAAGTGTTGTTTTGGAAATCACAATTTTTGCATTTCTCTTCTTTGTTTTTATTGGGACAGTCTTTCCAAGGATGGTCCATGGCGCAGTGCAGGCACGAAGCATTCTTGTCCTTATTAAAGCAGTTGACAGCTGAATGTCCAAATCTCAGGCAATGGAAGCATTGCATTATTGGATTAGCATCCTCCACCCGCACTCTGTGGTATCCAATATTAATTTTCTCTTTAGATATGAGATATTTCCTAAGTTTTCCACTTGTTTCGACTATATAGTTTGTAAGATTGTTTTGTCCTTTTGGTTTAAGCATTTTTACTAATTTTACTGAGTTTTTCGGATTTTCATCCATGATGATTTTAATTCCATCATTTTGGGTTATTAATGATTCTATTATTTCTTCTTCTGATAGGTCGATAGGTAGGTTTCTGATGAATAGTTTAGGATTTTTTTTTTCTAATTCTTTCGCGATCATAGTATTTTTGAAGACTATATTTATTTCTTCTGTTAGTTTTTTTTGCGTGATCCTTTTTGGGGCAAGAGATGATTAGTTTCTTATTTGATGCTTTTTGTACTCCATTTACTGCAATCCCCAAATGCGATGTTTTAATTTTTTTAACTATCATGTCTCGAATATCATCAGATGTTGTATTAGTATTTTCACTTGCAATTATTAATGAGTATTTGGCCTCTGGTATAGGTATTGAGAGGGTTGACTTGTTGTACGTAGTATTAGTTGATTCCTTTTTTTCCTTTAAATAATTTTCAATTTTTTCTGAATGTTTTTCTTCATTTAATATAAGTTTATTTTGTAGCTCAATTATTTTTTCTTGTAGTTGAAGTTTTTCCTTGCACCATATTTCCTCTAGCTGGTGTATATCTTGTTCTATGTTACTCCTTTGTTTTGCCTCTTTGATAGATGAGCATTTTCCTATTTCAATTTTAATTGAGTCAATTAATGATTGGACACTTCGGTCCATAATGAGTTATTTTTTTTGCGGGCTGTCTGGTGACTAAACGCAGCCAGCCTGCTTTATTTTTGCAACAACAATATGTTAAACTGGGTATCACTGTGGTTTGTGGTTACTGAGTTTATCGAAATTTCTGTCCGTGCGAGCTGCACGGCAGCAGAAACTAGACTGATGTCACAATTTTCGCAATTCTATGTATATATATATACATAGAATTGCGAAAATTGTGACATCGTGATAATATATTCGTAATGTACTAAAAGTTTATCAGCAAACCTGTTAATTCATTTGTAAGGTCTGCGTAATGCCTTATGCACAGCTAATTTATTACGGATTCTTAAGGCGAAGCAATGCCAAATCACTATTTTTTTAATCTTTATAACGAATCGGTGTACATAATGAATTCCAAAAAATAAGCTTTAGATAAATTGAAGGTTTTCCTATCGTTTTTTATGAGTATAATACAAATAAAAAAATAAATAACTCAATAAAAAATATAAATCTAAACTACTAAAATTTTTTGTTTTTCAATAGAAATGTATGAACGCATGAAGGAAATAACTTTAAAAAAATAGAGTATTATAGGAAAGATTATCTCTGACCGTTTCACTTGATTAACTTTTTTGCTTTCCTATAAAATTATTTACTAAATAAATAAAAAAAAACAGTTTTGTGCTTGAAATTGAACGTTTCTAGACTCCGTTTGTCAAGCGATTTTATTGCCTATTACCTACAATATAAGGTATTCCAAGAATATACACATTTTCGGCTTGTAGCTTCCTCTTAAATTAGCGATACTCATTATTCTCCGTGTGGTTGAGGCGCTGTCCCGATAAGTTAAAGATTCTGGTTTCGATTTCTAGTTGTGACAATTCCTTTTTATTTTTCTTTGTCTTGTTTTATTTAATTTTCCATTTAGATTTCTTAGTATGATCGTCTTTTTCATTGACATAATAAATAATATTCAATTTCGTTGGTCGGTTTGAGGTCTACCAGTCTTATATAAACTGGCGACATCGCATTATTATTTTCGTATTCATCACATTTCTAGGGATTATATTGCGTGTAGAATTTAAATTAGTATTTTTCTATTTAATTTATTACAAATGTTGCAATGAACTATGTTATATTAAATGCTCCGTAAAAGCAATGTTTTGTAGCTAATCATAATCATTTTTTTTATTTTGTTTAAACCATTATTTTTGAAGTGAAACTTCTTTACGCGCGTTATGCATTTTCGAGGACCGGAGTAAAACCGACTCATGACCGTCACGAAAAACCGTGATCATTTCGCTATAGGAGCCTAGCTAATATTATATATTATTGTTGTCAAAAATGCACATTTATATTTTTTTATTGAGTAATTTATTTTTAGAATTTTTGCGATCGAACCTTCTTATTCTGTTTGAAACGATCGATTGAAGGAAGCGAATTTTGTATCGTAATATAATATCATATACAAATTCCTTTATAAAAATAAGCGCGGGACCAGTCAATTGAAGAGTACACGTTGTATACGCGGTTCTCGTCGCGCGAGATATCTCTCCTCGCGGTCTAGAGGCAGAGCGTTCGACACTCGTTATGCAGGACCCGGGTTCGAATCCCATATTTTTATAACTTTTATTTTTTTTTATCACATGCTACTTATAAATATGTCAATATTAGGAATCTAGTTAAACGTTCATTTGTTAACAACACGCCTTTAAATAAATTTATGCTTTTTACAACTATAATGTACAGCATTCTGAATAATAATAATATGAAATGAAAAGAGAGAGAGAGAAGAATACTAAAAGTTTCACTTCCGTCGTGCGTAGGCTCTCCACACACTGTATTTTTTTATATTAACGCCAAACCGGTTTCGAAAGAGCCGTTCCTTTCTCAGTGCAAAATATAAACTAACCTTATATTACTCTGAATAAATATAACTCACCAGTAAATACTTTATGGGATGTGTGAAATGGCACCAATCTACCCATTTTTATTATTTCATAATTATGAGTGAGTATATGTTGTTGTGTTGAAGTGGGGGTGGAGGTATGACTAGGGATTTGTGAAGAATGGGGAGTGATAGAACGGACAGTGAATTGGATGTATTATATATATTTAATAAGACAATATCTAACATATCCTGCTTATTTTGAACTACCTGTGACCAGTGAAAAATCACAGGATATTATGATTCCAATTTTGAAAATGACGCTTAGAAAACCTTATATATTGCTTTGCTGAATTCCGCACACAATCAGTTCTAATTTTGAAAATGAATTCAAAGAAAATTTGAGTTCATTAAAATAGATTTCACGAAGGACTAACGTATAGACATCCAAAATTAGTATTGATGATAATTTCCAGGTAAATTATCCAGGTATCTCCGTACCTCCAGGAAGGTGAATGAAATATCTGAGAGTATAATATATTTGAATTCCTCTCAAATGTGGCTTGTAGAGTGATTAAACCGATGACACCTAGTTAGGAATTCGGCGTATTTATCCAATCAGCTAATAACTATTTGACTTTATCACTATATCTAGAAAGCAAAGTAAGGATGGCACCAGGATTCAGAGATAATTACATAAACAAATATTTTCTATGCTTTATTATAGAATCTTACAAATTTAAATAAATACAGACAGTTAACAAACACACACTTAATAAATAATACAGGAATGAATATGAAGAACAAAGGAATAGTACAGATATAAGACGGAATAAAGAAGATACAGATTTGTTAGCAGAATGCAAACAGTCTAATGTTTATAATAAATGTATATAAACAAAACAAAAATACTGTATCAGGTACATTCTTGTGACCTCATTTTAGGAAGAAGAAAAGGAGAGGCACTATTTACCAAGAGTAAGAAAGTCCCAAACCGTTTGAGTAGGACATGTGAGAGACAGCAGGAGCGGCGGAATAGGCAACTCCTAAAAGAGCATGACCACCGGTAACCTTGGCAATTGGGGCAGAGTAAGCAAGAGGTGCGTGGGCCACTGGGGCAGAGTAAGCGAGAGGAGCGTGTGCTACTGGGGCAGAGTAAGCAAGAGGAGCATGAGCAACTGGGGCAGAGTAAGTGAGAGGAGCGTGAGCAATCGGAGCAGAGTACGCAAGGGGAGCGTGTGCCACGGGCGCGGAGTAGGCAAGAGGATTGTGGGCTATCGGAGCAGAGTACGCAAGAGGAGCGTGTGCAACTGGTGCAGCGTATGTCAAAGCTCCGTGAGAAACTGGAGCAGCATACGCCAAAGGAGCAGGGGCAGCATAGGCCACTGGTCCATGAGCCAGCTGTAGTCCAGGGTTGCTGATGCGCACGTCAGACTTGCTGACGCTGGAGAACGGAGTGTCGATGGTCTTAGAGTGAGTGGACACTTGGGCCAGGTTGCCGTAGCTCCTGAAGATGTTCGAATCCTGGCTGGTGATGGTAGGCGTAAGGAGGCCAGCGTTGGCGATAGCCAACAAGCAAGACAGGACGATGAGCTAAAAATAAATTATTTAATGAAAAATCCAAACTATTTACTGCCAATTGTTTCTACTATTTACAGTAATTTATTCCAAGATTAGTAATTATAATTTACATACATGAAACTAGCAATTGGCCCGTGCTAAGGAGTGGTCAAAACCAGAAGGTTAGAAAAAGAACGTGATCGATATATCGAAAGAAATTGACAATTCAAAGAGAAAGTTCTTTTTTAAAAGATGGATTTACTGGGAATTAAAATTACTTTCCTTTGGCAGTTCAGAACGAAGAACTAAAAAAAGTAATTCATATTTTAAAGGAGAAACTATGATGTACCTAAGGTAAATATGATGTATCTAATGTAATTTCGCATAATTTTTTTGTAATATGAATTTGATGTTTTTCTGAATAGGATTTGAAGTTTTAACTTCAAACAACTATTGTCGAGTGAAAAAAAGTTATATTTAAAACGAATAATAACGTAAAGACGGAAATATTAGTAGCATTTTTTTAAATTCTTATAGTACCTACATCAATGTAAACCAAAGTAAAAATAACTAATTGCCGTTTTATTTTAAATATAAACATTTCGTATGGCTAAGATACTAAGCACAGAACGAAAAAATTGTGATATGTGTGGTGTAAGTGCGTCTGAGATAATCTCAATAATTTTGCTTACTTCTGATAAAATTATTGATGAAACTTTTATAAATATCTCAATTCTTTCTTGAATATATACACAATTTTATTAGTCTGCCTGGGACTTAGATTCGTACTATTATTTGTAATTTGTCGTTTTTGTGAGAAATAACTTCAAAGACCGAAAGGTCTTAATGTACATTTGTATATTAGCGACCACAATTTTCTTTCAAATCGAAATATAGAGCCCTTGGAACAACAAGGTTATATCTGACAATACTTTACAAATACTACTTTAGATAATTCCGTCAGATGGACACGATATCACACTACTGGGTATTTTCTGATTGGTGCTACGAGATGTAATTAAGTAAATACACAAAAAAACAATGAAAAATTATTTCGTTAAACACATCAAACTAAGCCCATATGATTCAAAATCATGCATGATGTTCACCACATACCACAAACAAATGTATCTATACTTTAATCAATTATTTATAATAATTTTATTGTCAACTTACATTGAATGCCATTTTTTTATTTTTGGAGAAGCGTGCAGCTCGAAGGACCAAAAGTTAATGATGTCTGTTTCTGGTCTACCGGACTATTTATACAGTTCTGCTCTCAGGGCGGTATGTATGGACCAAATCTAGGCCCGGGGCTGAATTCTGCGATACAGTTGCAGATAGCATTAAAATGGGTGACTTTTATATTTATTACTAGTGACACATGTATAAAAGTGGATACGTTTGAACCATGTAGATAATATTATGTTGTTTGGGATTTGAGGTACTTGAGCAATCAGACACAGCTGTTTAAAGGTTAATATTCTTGACTTTTAGATTGGTCATAGGTTCAGTATCCGTTTGTAAACATAATGACAAATGTCGACTGGGTTAACGTAATATGTCCAACTAACAACATTATTTGCGGCTTTTTCAAATTTTAAAATATTATATTTCCTTTTCATATTTTTTCAATCCTTTAATGGGTAGAACTTCAATTTGTAAGATTAAAAAAATATTAACGACTCAAACAAAAAAATTAAATAGATAAATCAGATAAAGATTTGGTCGCATCTAGAAATTGAACCCAGAATCTTAGACTCTGGGCTCTGCTCTAACCATTGAGCTAATTCAACAATGATACAGTTGAATATGACCAAAGGAAATAAAGTGGAAATAACTCAGTGACTAGAGCAGAGCCCCGGCAAGGCTAAGGCTGTAATTTCATTTCCTAGATGCAACCGTGTCTTTTTCTGTTTAAAATTTTCGTTTGAGAGTCGCTCATGTTGTTTTCAATGATTAAATATTACATTTACTCCCAAAATATAAGACAAGAAGACACGATATTTCTACTATATTTTAAAATAAGGTCAAAAAAAAATAAATCATACAAACCAACTAGTCAAGAAAAAAAAATTACATGGTAAATGTTTGAATTCGCTGTAAAAAAAAACAGATATTACAATGTAAAATTTTCTGTTATAAACGCATTCAATTATGTTATTATTCAATTTAAAAAATAGTTTATTTATAAACAAGTTCTCCTGCGTAAATATTATTATACATGACTGCTATTTTGCCTTCTAAAGTAATTTAAACTTTTTTATTGAACAATAATATTATGGCATATATTTTTTTTTAATTAAAACTGACTTGAACGTGATAACAATAGAAAACTTATAATTTTTATTTTTATTTTGTAGAATAATTTATTTGATTAAACTATTGATGTGTAAACGACTATTAATTTGAAACAAAAAATTTCAATTTATAAATATTGTGCAATAATTTTATTCATTGCGTTTATAGCAGACAATCTTATTCACTGTTAATGAGTGTAACTGTAAATTGAAAGCCTTTAACGAGTGTAAACAGATAAATAAGTAAATTGAAAAACTTTTTTTGGTAAAATGAGTGATAGGATATTCGCAAAACAATACACATCTGTCACATCTTCATCAAAAGAAATTTATTTTACAATGCATTTTTTTAAATAAATCTTTGTCCACCGTAACGGGTTATTGCGAATCAAAAATATATTAAAAACAATTCTACTTAAACCGTATACATGTTCATCAAAACTTCTGTTTAAAGAATTTTAAGTCAGAAAACTAATACATTATTACATTTTATTATTGTGTTTTAATAAAAAAATAAATAATGCCATCACAAAGTGAAAAGCAGTTAGAAGAAGTTTGCTTCGAAAAAAAAAAAAAAAAAAAAAAAACCATTATTATACCTCTACCATGCAACATTACAAAATTATCAAGATAGTATTCAAAACTAAACAGCACCATTTAAAAATACTAGAAAACTTAGAAAGACATCAATTCTCCGAATACCAAAATTTGAATAAATAACACGGGGCAATTCAACAAGGTATAAATATCGGGGTAAGTTATTTTAGTACAGTATTAAAAAGTATCAGAGATATAAATAACATAATAGCACATCCCCATACACACAAGCCCAGCTTTAGGTGGTACGTCTTGTATATACTCGTATATAACAATATGTGAAATGATTACTATGTAAATTGTATCATTCTTCTTGTAAATAATGCGACAATATTTTTTTTTTGATAAGTATATTAAAAAAAATTTCATTTGAAACCTTAAATAATATTGACGGTGGAATTTTTTGTATTGGTTTAAATTCATAAAAAAATTATATAAAAATAGTAAAATATCTAACTATTGAAGACAGTATGAGCAATTATTCTTGCTTGGCTGCTATCTTTACCTATATTTAACCGTATATTTAAAAATAAAGTATTAGCAACAGACCAATGTGTACCTAAACTTGTTTTTTTTTGCAATTAAGTCTGTGTTTCTCCATACGCACTAACATTAATATTTCTTCACACACCTATCGTATCTTAACCTATCCAACCTTTAATACCTGTATTTGTATCAAAAGGTTGATATTTTTCATCGGCACGAGGACTGCTTTGAGATTGAGTATAGGCGTACCCCAAGGCCCAGTAGAGATACTCTTTTTGAATTCACAGTTTGATATAATAGGTATGTCTACCTTCAAAACTTGACTATCTCATCGATGAGGTGGGTTTAAGGGCGGCCTTGAGTTTTTAAATTCCTCTTATTGAATTCTGTTACACATCCACCAGTTGTTTATTTTCCGAGCGATGCGTCCAATTTTTTGGCCTTTTTAAAAGTGTTGGCATTTCTGAAATTGCAGGTTCTTGTACGACCTTTCACGGTAATAGCTAATGAGATACTTACTGCCCTGTATTAAGGACCCTGACTGCATTTCTGACAGGCATAAATTTTCCATATTGCAAGAGCAACAATTTCATATTTTCATGATGTGTGTCGATTGAAATCGCATTTAGAATGTTAGTAATTAGAAAAGTATTAAATAGATGTAAAATATAATTAAAAAATTACTATTTCTAATAAATATTTTTCCTTCCAACAACAATGTTAATTCTTGATTAACCCCCACCACTCTTACCCCTTCCAATTCTTCATCAATTCTCTTCCCTCGCCTTCTATCCCCTCTTCCGCAGTTAATCTATATTTAACTTTATTATATTATTATTTTTAAAAAAAATCGAAACATGTAGATGAAAAGTTGTGTATGCAAATTTATTTTTTTTAAATTTATTAATTTTACTGTCACAAAGTAAAAACCTACCGTTAGAAGAACACTTTTCGAAAAATAGAAAGACTTTTCGTCATTTTAATACTACCACCTCAATAAAAATATTAATATTGACTTCCTCCCCAGCGACTGAGGTCAAAAACGCTAACAACTAAGCTAAATCCCGATTGGATAGGACCGACATTTATTTCGTATATTAACTGTAAAAATATATATTTTTTATTTAGTTACCTAATTTGTATTGACAGAATCATATTCGCAGAGTAAATACGCAAGACAACTACACAATAGAGTATCTTAGAATTAAAACTCTAACGTTATAGTTAAATTGAGTTTTTTGATAATTATGAAATATATTTGTTTCTAAATTCGGTTGAACACCATCGAAATTCAATAGAAACCTGTTAAGGTTAAACGTAACGTACCTTATAATCTATGCGTTCATAGATGGAGTTAATTTAATTATTTTGTTTTTATAAACCTAATTAAATTTGTGCTTTAAAATAGTAAAACAAATTATTTTTTTGCACACTCAAGCCTTTCCTGAAAGAATTGAGTTTTTTGCGAACAAAACTGGAATGCAATATTATAACGTGCTGCCGAAAACTTTAAAATCTGCTCAAATTAATGGATTCAAGTGGGATTGTGGTTGACATATTAGTCAAAAGAAAATTTAATAATACAGTATTCACAGTAATTATTGAAATGGTTCTAGAATATATCTAAACTAGGAATCTGACTGTATTTACTGCCCTATAATAATTGTACGATATAAATACGGCTGAAACGTGAAGCTCTCTTAAATTAAAAAAAATGAAAATTCTTTAAATCAGGTCATAATAATTACGTATTAGGCCCTTCTTCCACGGGGATATGCAAGTATCTGAAACTTTGCGATTCAAGAAACTTGGTGACTACCACCATACATCTACGGGAAGGTTTGTAATTATAGACGGGCACACGTTGCCGACATTTTGTTAACTCATCGGTGACGCCAGTCTCCCCTGACCAGTCGTTGCGACTTTATACATAAGAAATTTTGTAACAATGCATGTGCTGAAAGCGCAATATCCACCCGAACGAAGCTAAGCTAGTACTAACTTATTAATAGCTTACCTCGCACCGTGAGTAGTTCACTCGAGTGAACATTCACTTTTATTTTATCCCGCGTTCACAAACAGAATGATATAGAAATGAACATTCATCCATCCTTTCCCACTATAATGCTGTCGAACGAAGTCTTTTACCTCGGTATTCCTGCACGATTAAAACTGCAAATTGGAAGTAGAGAGAAATGAACGAGCGTTCATTCTGTGTTCAGACGTTTCATTTCGAGCGCGAGTGAAAGATGTTGATTGCCGAAATCCACCATCAAAGATTCACTAATGAATTCATCCGGCACTTTTCTTTCATTCTGTGTTCAGACGTTTCACTCCGAGTGAAAGAAAAAAAATGAAAGACGAAATATTTACGGTCTGACTCCCGCAATCAATTATAGCTACGGTAAGCTAAACTACGCTGCCTCCCACACCCCCTCGCCCGATACGAATTGTTCAAGTAATAGTGATAACTTGTAGAGATTGGTCGTTCGTCTACGTTCCAAGTCATGTCATAATTCGTAATATTTCGTTCCCGGTGGATACATACATCTGACTAAGCTTATCTTATCTAACGTCGTTTCGTAGATTCATTCGGGGTGCAATTCATTCATTATTGGTAAAGGTGGTAAACAAAGAATAATAGGATATTGAAATGACAGCTACATCGACTGTTTGTTTCTGAGTGCGTTATAAAAGCATTCTAGTTTTGACGTTTCGAGAATTATTCAACATTTATTGGTGTCGTAGCGACGCACACGTGAGTATACAACGAGTATCGTGTATATATCCTTGCAACAACTCGAACGATTTTTGGCATATAACGACAAGTTTTACAAAACATCTTGCGCAATCGCTTTCAATAGTGTGCTTTGTTTATATAGAACCTAAAAATATGGGATGAACGGTGAAATTTTAGTTGCTTTATTGGCTTTAAACCAAAGTAAGTAATTCATATGTTTCCTTATTAATATATTAATATTTTGAAGAATGATATTAATTAAAAAGAATGGCCAAATCGAAAACCAAACACCCATGGCTCGAGTGGTTAATGCGTATTCCTATGGAGAAAAGGCCTTATTGCTTACATACCCTTTAACTTCTCAAGCTAATTTATTCGGTTATTTGAACAAAGAGCTATTATCCGTAAAGTCAATTTGTTCAAGTTTTAAATTCAATTATAGAATATAACCAAAGAATAATTCAAAGGCACACCTCTATGAAACTAAACGTCCGACCGCAATTTGTGAGAATTTTATGAAAATTTGTGAAATTTATGTAAATTATTTTATTTGAAACGATAAAAAAGTGAGGGGTTATTTGTCTGAAAAAACTATTTATTTTTTGTTATCAGTAATTTGAGTTGAGTGTTGATTGTCCGTTAAAAATTGTTACATTTACGAATTTAACGTTCAATACGCAAGAGGCCTAAAGGGTTAAAGGCAGAACCTTTGCACATTAAAAGTCACCGGAGTAGTAAAATGCTTCGTCAAATTACGCGGACTAATAAATAAAGGTTGAATTTGGTCTTTAAGGCGGTATCATTGTTAAAAGGTGATCTGGTTTGCATTGACCCAAATATTCGACACATGCGCATTTACAATGACGTGGTTCGGAGGAGGCGTTATTTTTCTTCTTCTTGAGAGTGTTGTATGTTTATTCTTTTGTCGTAGGATGTTAAAGTGGATATCAAACTGTTTATTGATTCCTTTATTCCGGAACAATATATAAACATTTACTACTACCAAACTACATTTTTGACAACTGTAATAGACCTGTCAGACAAGCGTACAAAGAAAACATAAAAACTCCGACAGTAAATACAAGCTATGGACAAAGACACTATCAATACCATGCTATAAAAGCATTCAAGAGTTTAACACTTGAAAATAAAATTGAGGAAAGAAAAATAAATTCAGACACAAAATTACAAAATGGATTAAAGAACAAAAAAGAAAATATTCCCAAAATTTTATAGCATAAAATAATAAAACCTACACGTAACACACACAACTAATATAAAACACACATCACTCACAAACACACAAGATTATATGTATTTCTCTTTATACTATGTATATTATTTTTTTATTCATTATAAAATGAAGGCCTCAGCACGGGTAAGCCACCCAGTTAGGCCACCATTACTGGATAACTATGAAATGTAAAAAAATATTGTACCAAAATAATAAAAATATTTAAATGAAATAATAGCAATTAGCACTAAGCCAACAATTTTACAAAACCCACAACATTATCAAAAAATGTTGCACGTATTGACAGCTAACCGAAGCTTATCACTTATCAGACTCATTGGAGACCACACTAAGATCTGGCGGCTTTTGTCTACTGACTGTCGTGATCATGCTGACCGTGCTCGCAAATATCACCAACTGACCATAGATGATGGTTTTAGTCAATATCGTATTGGTAGAGGATATGTGGTTTTATCGACCGAGCGTGCTGGATACTTTGAATACAAACAGTTGTAGTGATGGTCTTTTAGTGTATTTCAACATGAAACTGATATTAATGTATTCAAAGCATTTAGAGAATTTGAACATGATCGCAATACATTTTTTTTAGAAAATTAAGTTATTTTAATTATAAAATAAAATAAATTAAATACGGAATATAAATATGTTTAAATAATTGTTTAAGTACATATAAAAATATATTCTTTCAAGAAATACATAAAAAACAACAATGGAATGAACCACCGATAAGATATTGTATTTTTACACAGACAAAACTAACTGATATAAAATTTTGTTAATTTATTATAAATCTTGTCAAACGAATGAATTGACAGATTTCCAAACTATCAGTAAAACACGAATGTGTTATGAGGATGTCGGAACACGTGTTCATAAAACTTATAATATTTCGCATTTCGTCACTATATTTATCATGATAAGCACAGCTGCATGAACACGTGTTCCGATTATTAACTTGCAAAAAATATTTTTTTGTAAAAAAAATTAATTAGCGCCATCTTTGAAAGCCTAGATTATAACGTATGTTCCATGTACCCAAACTAAGGATAGTTGTGTCGAAAACTGATAGCGAACGGCTTTATTTCAACAAAAGCTTCGCACCAAATATTGATCGTCTGCGTACAGTCTAAAATGTTTTGTCATAATAAATAAACGTTGGAAAAAAACGTTAAGAGTATTACGCGATATACTTTTTCTGCGTCTAAAATGAGTTTGCGAAAACGCTAACTAGAGAGGTGAAATTTGTCTGAGTTATAATATCTGTTAATCATACTTTTTTTAACTAACCCTTAATTTGATTTTGACCGCTGGGACGGACATAACTTTCTGAAAAATCCTGTGAGTTTTGTGAATTGTTTTTAAATATATTTTTTGCTGGCAATTATTTGTTTATCCATAAACAAGACTGTGAAAAATAAATTCTTAGAGTGGCAACACTGCATCTGTCACTCGAAAACAAAATGTCGGCGAAGAGGCGGTCATCTGTTTTTAGCAAGATAAAAATATTGATATTTTAATGTTTTGTGTATCAATTGTAAAAGTATTTTGCATTTTTACTTATAATCCCTAACGTTTCATGTGTGTTCTATTATTTGTTTTGCTTCTTAACCTCTTTGTCCGTCCCAGCTAGGGTTGCCAGCTCCCGTTTTATGAATTAGAGGATTTGATACGATTAAATAAAGGATATATGATGAAAATAAAGGACATCAATATTTTTTTAATAAAATGCTGTTATGGTATCAGTAGTTACATTTATTAATCAAAAAAACAATGTTAATACACTTTGTTAATCGAAGCCAAGTAAGTAGTACGATCTTAATTGGTCATTTTGCATTTAAAGTAATAAATAAAGTTAATACTTGGTATTAATTTTGGCTGCTCTAAGAGCTTCTTTGTTTTCTATAATGAAATTATAAAATTGTTTGCATTTCATCTTGAAGTTCGACTTTATTTGTAGTTCTGCTTTTACAGTATCAATATTTAACTTATTTCGGTTTTTGGTCCACGTATTCGTACACAAGGAAAAATCCTTTCGGCTTGGGCATTAAAAACGGGGATGGAAAATACGTATTGTATTATTTTGAGCAGATTCTTGTTTTCATCTGTAAATTTGAGAATCTGAATCTAAATTTCAAGAACATTTTCACACTTCTTATCGTCTATAATTTTCGTCAGGAGAGGCTTTAATATACAGAACTCTTCATACAATGCATCAAGGTTAATATTAGGTATCTGTAGTTTTGATACCATGATGCACAAATCCTGGAACTTAATTTCTTTCGTCGCCCGCCGCCTCGCAACACATCGCGCGAAATCACGCTGATTCATTTATTTTTTCCAAATTAAACGACAAAGTATTGTCCTCTATTGAAGATTTTAAATTAGAGGACAAGATCAATTTTTGGGTCTGAAATAGAGGACGTCCTTTAAAATTTTTTATTTTATTTTTTTATTTTATTTATTTATTTATTTATTTGCAAAAACAGTACAAAAACCAATACATTGCAAAAGCGGTAAACAAATTATGGAAGAAAATTTTATACATAAGTATACAGTTAAAACATATGCAAAAGCGGTAAACAAAATATGGAAAAAAAATTATACATAATTATACAGTTAAAACAAATACAATATTTCGCGCTTAAAGTCGTTGTAGGACATATGGAAAATATCCAAGTTAGCTGGAAGGGAGTTAATTAACCTAGTGAGTCTTCCCAGGGGCATCACCATCACAATAAAGGACGTCTGGCAACCCTAGTCCCAGCGTACATTGCCAAAGACCTACAAATGTCGTCCTAAATGACTTTGTCCGCTGGGACGGACATCACCAAAGTTCTTTTAATTTGCGGTTATGGGTGCTTTCTAATTTTGTTTTTGTTTTCCGTTGTCAACATCACACACGCGTGTCAAGAATAGTAGCCTTAGCGTCAGAAATATTAGGCTTAGTTCATAACGAACATGCTCCTTCAAATGCAAGTGGAAAATCAGACTCTGAATCTGAAATGCATGATGAATGTTTTTCTAATAACAGCAACTATTCCTCTCCTGCTCCATCTATTCCAACTTCGCTTGAAAATTTGAATATAAGTATTTCTGAAGACGAAAAACCTGAAATTAATGCAACATCTGACTTACCTGATTCAATGCCTCTTACTCCTATTCTCCAAGACCTTAAAGAATCTAATTACGAAAACTTACCGTCATTATCTGCAATCACTTCACTTACATCTATACCTATCACACCAGGAAATCCTGTTAGGTCACGGTAACGGATTGTAAGATCAAAACAGGTTCCAAAAACACCAGCGGCAGAGAGAGCCAAAAAACCAAAGAAGTTTCAGGTGGCTTACAAATGGAAACTGGCATCGTTTCGCCACAGAGCGACAATTGAAGATAACGGATAAAGCGATTTTGTCGATTTACCGGACGCTACCTCATCCCCCTTGACTTACTTCTATATGTTCTTTTCTAAGGATATACTAACAGACATCGTTGACCAGACTAATTTCTATTCAGTTCAAGAGTTGGGCAAGTCAATGCTATTGACTGAGGATGAGTTGAAAGATTTTCTGGCAATTCATCTAATTATGGGTATAGTCGGGATGCCTTCATACCTCGATTATTGGTCTCAAAAATTCAAATATGCCAAAGTTTCTGACATAATGCCTCTGAAGCGTTATCAGCAATTTTTTTTTTTTTTTTTTATGTGTGTTTATTCAGTTTTTTTTATTTGTACATTATTTTCTCTTACTTAGATCTTACAAAACTGATCAATCAGTTTAATTGTAAGAAATCTCTCACTTTTTCTATTTATTAGCTTATAACAATATATTTAATTTCAACTTGATATCTTGGTACCACAATATTAATTGTTTTTATGTTTGACGGAGGTAGAACGATCTAATTTTCGTTTTTATTTTTGAATGACATGTCTCATTTTTAATATCTTCTGGTAATGAGTTAAACAATTCCGGAATTTTATGTCTTTTTGTTCTATCTCCGTATACATTTTGCGATATTTTAATAATAAACATTTGTGCTTCTCTATGCCTAGTAGGGTAGTTATGGTTTACAGGTTTTTTGAATTCTGTGTTCCAGAATTCATCTAGCGTTAGTTGGTAATCATACTATGTATAGAGAGCACATTACACAAAGAAAACATTTTTTTATAATCGCCTTCACATAATTGTATTTTTTTTTGCCTGATATCAATTTTAGGAAACGGATTTGTAATTGTTCTATTTTATTTAAGTACGTTTTATACGTTAATCCGTAACTATTTACTCCGTATCCTATAATTGATTCCGCTAATGCATTATATATACAGTATAATATATTTTTATTAACAAAGTTTTTTAGGTGATAAAATTTCCCTAATATGGATCTTAATCTATTACATACATTTTCAATGTGATTTGACCAGTTAAAATTTACATCTATTGTAAGACCAAGGTATGTATATTGGTAAACTTTTATTTATTCTATGTTTGGGCATTTACATGGCAGAGATTGGTTTTTTGTGTGAAAACAATCGTATGAATGACTTTTTATATGCAGTTCTTTATCCTGACAACTTGCATATGGAGAGTGTATAAGCATATATTTTGTTTTTTTTTGCGTTAATAATAATTCCATTGTCGTGGGACCATTTAATTATGTTATTTAGATCTATTTGTAAAAATTCCTCAATTTTCTGTAGATTTCTGTCAGCACATATGATGCAAGTATCATCTGCAAACATGTAACATTTACAACGTTTTATTACGTTAGGTAAACTGTTTACTTGCATTATATAACACGTAGGTCCCGATATCGACCCTGTTGCTACTCCAGTGTCTGTTAACATTTCATCACTGAAAATTCCGTCAATTTTAACTTTAATTTTTCTATTTAACAGATAATTTTTAAACATTTTATTTAAAGGACCTCTAATACCACATTCTTCCATTGCCTTTAGTAATGTTTGATGGTCCAATTTGTCAAAGGCCTTTTTCAAGTCCATAAAAATTATACCAACGTAATATTTTTCATTTAAATGACAATTTATGTGGTCAGTGAAATTAGAAAGTAATTGTGTAGTACTTTTTTCTTTTTGAAATCCGTACTGGATGGGATTTATGATTCTGTTTTTTTCTATAAAAAATTGTATTTGGTTAAAGATAGCTCTTTCAACAATTTTATCAATACACGAGAGAATCGCAATTGGTCGATAGTTTGTGAAATCTTTTTGATTTTCTGATTTATAAATAGGTCTGATGATGGATGTTTTAAGTTCGTCAGGCATGATGCTTTTATTTACACAAACGTTAATTAATTTAGTAAGGACTGGAATTATATTATCAGCAATTAACTTCAGGTCTTTAATTCTTATTTGGTTGTTGCCTTCTGACTTTTTAACATCCATATCATTAATTATTTTTTTTATATCTTTTTCTGTTACAGGTCTAAATCTCATTGACATAATAGCAGGAGTTGTATACATGTTACGATCTAAGAATTTTCTAGTACAATTGTGTCTAATGTCTTTTATTTCATTTACGAATGTTGTAGCAAATTTATCGCATAAAAATTTTGTGTCTCCTTGATTTCCCATATGTTGAAGGATTATTTTATCTAAATTTTGTTTAGGTTTTCCTATTAGGTTGTTTATTTCGTCCCAGAGTTTCCTCGGGTTTCCGTTTAAGCTATTTATTACATTTTTGTGGAATGCGTTTTTAGTAATATTAATATGTTTGTTTCTTTTGTTTCTATGTCTAGTATATTCTAAACGAAATACCGGGTTGCTGTGCCTAAGATTATTTTCAAATGATATTTCTTTCTTCGAGGACGAATAAATATTATCAAATATATTTTTAAAACTATAGTACAGTTCTGAGGGACATTCAGTTTGTAATAGTTTTCCTTAATTTACTAGTTTTAATTTAGAATATACCAATTTATTATCAATGATTTCCCTTTTTTTATTTAAATCCTTTGTAAGTACCTCTTTCCTACGCTGCTACCACAAAATACCTTAATTTGGGATGCTATAGTCCTCCTTGATCCAGACGGTAAGGAGAAGTTGGGTATTTACACACATTTTATTCTTATTATATATATATATATATATATAAAATAAAAATATATATACCCCATTTCTAAACCAGATTAGCCCAAAGGCATATTAATTTTTTACCTCTAAAATGTACAACACACAAAAACTTTTGATGAAACCAATGTTAAGAAAAAATATAAAATATTAACTATTACAAAAAACGCGTCAACTCTTGGCCAAAATACACAGGAAATCTATTTTTTCTTGTAAGTCAACAGTCATCTGTAGTAGTACTTAATGTTGGTTGTGATGGACCAAAGTCACAATCCAAAGAAGATGGCGCAAAATAGCATGGCAGAGACATCTATTGGAAAGATCACGTATGAATTGAAGGGGACTAATTTTCGGCTAAGGATTTACTAACAAAAATAATCAGAGGAATAAAATTGCCCAATCGGAAGGGAGGAAGAAAGAAGGCGGAGCAACGTCTGACAGGACAAAGAAGATGCCAAAAAATGGGTAAAGTTACGCTTTGATTAATACGACGTCGACCTTGAATATACTCCCATCGAATTTTTGGCTGAACTAACTGCCTAGAGCCACTCAAAAATCAAGGTTGATCAACTTGAAATTTTGAGGGTTCACAATCTTTTGAACTCCAAGTGCAGGTACAATGCCAGGCAGGGTTGCAAAAGAATTGTTATTTGCGATATAGGTTTCCGATTTTTTTAGAATTCTAGTGGAAGGATTTAAAAAAATTTAGTTAAGTAACCGCAGGAATTATCGCGGAGAATAGAGAATACAATTATAAAAAATCCATAAAAGTAACGGCATGTAAACATAAGAAATTTATAAGAAAACAAAACGAAACAAAACGAAACAAAGCGGAACAAAACGAAACAAAACGGAACAAAACGAAACGAAACGAAAAAAAAACCCAAAAACCAACACAAAACGAAACAAAACGGGAGAAAACGGCACATAATAGCACAAAACGAAGACAAACGCTACAAAATGGCACAAAATTACACAAAACTAAACAAATGAAAAAGCGGAACGAAACGGAAAAAAACGGAAAAAGCACAAAACGAAACAAATCAAAACGAAACATAACAGAATAAAATAAAACAAAACGGCACAAAAAGCACAACACGGCTCAAAACGGAACAAAGCAGCCAAAAACGGTTTGGTGTGGCGAAGCTGCAACTTCACTATATTTTTAGAGGTGGTGCAGAGCAAAGCCCTATGCCACACGCCTAAAGGACCAGTCCCAAGCTACACCAAATGCTAGGTTATGGGACGATTTATGCATCCGACAAACCCGATGGACAGTGCAATAGTCAAAAAGGTAAAAATCGGGCTTCTGGAGCACAAGATAAGCCCAGATTGGAATGCAGGAAAGATGGACTCACCCGTTGAAGATTACCACACGTCTCCAGGAGTTTGGATGATTTCACTTCACAAATATATGTATAATCGCCCTATCTGATATTAGTTATCACTACGAATTCTGATGAGCAACTGACACCACTTGTCCGATTTTACATGTGTCGCAACAATAATTTTATTATGGTGACATTTTGGGATGTGTAAAAGGGTAGGTAGGACATTTGCAGGATTTTGTATTTACATTACTTTGTATTTACTTGTCCATTAAGCCTGTGGATGCATACCTAACAATCCCCTATATATTGCGCGAACACGGTTCAAATCGGAACAAAGCACCACAAAACGGCACACAACGGCACAAACAGCACAAAACGGCACAAAACGGCACAAATCGGCATAAAACGGCACAAATCGGCACAAAATAGTTTAAAACGGCACAAATCGACACAAAACAGCATAAAACGGCACAAACAGCACAATACGGCTCAAAACGTAACAAAGCAGCCCAAAACGGCACAAATAGACACAAATCGGCACAAATCAGCACAAAACGGCACAAATCGGATCAAAACAGCACAAAACGGCACAAATCAGCACAAATCAGAAACAGAACAAATCGGAACAATACAGCACAAAACGGAAAAAAACGGCACAAAACGGCACAAAACAGCACAAAACAGCACAATTCGGAACAATACAGCACAAAATGGAACAAAACGGCACAAAACGGCACAAAATAGCACAAAACGGCACAAATCGGAACAAATCGGCACAAAACGGTACAAAACGGCACAAAACGGCCCATATAGAAAAAACGGCACAAATCGGAATAAATCGGCACAAAACAGCTTAAAACGGCACAAATCGGCACAAATCAAAACAAAACGACATAAACAGTATAAAACGGCTTAAATCGGCATAAAACGGCACAAACAGCACAATAACGGAACAAAGCAGCCCAAAACGGTGCAAATCGGAACATAGCAGCACAAAACGGCACAAAACTGCACCAAAATGCACAAATCGGCACAAAATAGCACAAATGCCACAATTCGACACAAAACAGCATAAAACGACACAAACAGCACAATTCGGCTCAAAACGGAACATACAGCCCAAAACGGTGCAAATCGGAACAAAGCAGCACAAAACGGAACAAATAGACACAAATCGGCACAAAACGGCACAAAACAGCACAAAACGGCTCAAAACAGCACGAAACGGCCAAAAAATAAACAAATCTTAACGATACCAAAGGAACAAGTACAAAAGAAAACATAACAGAATAAAATAAAACAAAACGGCACAAACAGCACAATACGGCTCAAAACGAAACAAAGCAGCCAAAAACGGTTTGGTGTCGCGAAGCTGCAACTCCACTATATTTTTAGAGGTGGTGGAGAGCAAAGCAGTCCCAAACTACACCGAATGCTAGGTTATGGGACGATTAATGCATCCGACAAACCCGATGGACAGTGCAATAGTCAAAAAGGTATAAATCTGGGCATCTGGAGCACAAGATAAGCCCAGATTGGAATGCAAGAAAAATGGACTCACCCGTTGAAGATTACCACACGTCTCCAGGAGTTTGGATGATTTCACTTCACAAATATATGTTTAATCGCCCTATCTGATATTAGTTATCACTACGAATTCTGATGAGCAACTGACACCACTTGTCCGATTTTACATGTGTCGCAAGAATAATTTTATTATGGTGACATTTTGGGATGTGTTAAAGGGTAGGTAGGACATTTGCAGGATTTTGTATTTACATTACTTTGTATTTACTTGTCCATTAAGCCTGTGGATGCATACTTCACAATCCCCTATATATTGCGCGAAAACGGTTCAAATCGGAACAAAGCACCACAAAACGGCACACAACGGCACAAACAGCACAAAATGGCACAAAACGACACAAATCGGCACAAAACGGCATAAAACGGCACAAATCGGCACAAAACAGCACAAAACGGCACAAAACGCTACAAAACGGCACAAAACGGCACAAAATAGCACAAAACGGCACAAATCGGCACAAATCGGCACAAAACAGCACAAAACGGCACAAAACGGTACAAAACGGCACAAAACGGCACAAAATAGCACAAAACGGCTCAAATCGGAACAAATCGGCACAAAATAGTACAAAACGCTACAAATCGACACAAAACAGCATGAAACGGCACAAACAGCACAATACAGCACAACACAGCTAAAAACGTAACAAAGCAGCTCAAAACGGTACAAATAGTACAAATCGGCACAAATCAGCACAAAACGGCACAAATCGGCATAAAACAGCACAAAACAGCACAAAACGGCACAAAACTGCACAACACTGCACAAATCGGAACAAAATAGAACAAAACGGCACAAAACAGCACAAAACGGCACAAAACGGCACAAAACGGTACAAATCGGCACAAAACGGCATAAAACGGCACAAATCGGCACAAAACAGCAAAAAACGGCACAAAACGGTACAAAACGGCACAAAACGGCACAAAATAGCACAAAACGGCACAAATCAGAACAAATCGGCACAAAATAGTACAAAACGGCACAAATCGACACAACACAGCATAAAACGGCACAAACAGCACAATACGGCTCAAAACGTTACAAAGCAGCTCAAAACGGCATAAATAGAAACAAATCGGCACAAATCAGTACGAAACGGCACAAATCAGCACAAAACAGCACAAAACGGCAGAAATCGGCACAAAACAGCACAAATCGGAACTATACAGCACAAAACGGCACAAAACAGCACAAAACAGCACAAAACTGCACAACTCGGCACAAATCGGCACTAAACGGCACAAATCGGCACAAAACAGCACAAAACGAAAAAAACGACAAATAACGGAAAAAAAACAGCACAAATTGGCACAAATCGGCACAAATCAGCACAAAACGGCACAAAACGGCACAAACAGCATCAAACGGCTTAAATCGGCATAAAACGGCACAAACAGCACAATAACGGAACAAAGCAGCCCAAAACAGTGCAAATCGGAACAAAGCAGCACAAAACGGCTCAAAACAGCACGAAACGGCCAAAAAATAAACAAATCTTAACGATACCAGCATAAAAAAACGAACAAATACCAAAGGAAACATAACAGAATAAAATAAATAAAACGGCACAAACAGCACAATACGCCTGAAAACGGAACAAAGCAGCCAAAAACGGTCTGGTGTCGCGAAGCTGCAACTCTACTATATTTTTAGAGGTGGTGCAGAGCAAAGCTGTCCCAAACTACACCGAATGCTAGGTTATGGGACGATTTATGCATCCGACAAACCCGATGGACAGTGCAATAGTCAAAAAGGTATAAATCTGGGCTTCTGGAGCACAAGATAAGCCCAGATTGGAATGCAAGAAAAATGGACTCACCCGTTGAAGATTACCACACGTCTCCAGGAGTTTGGATGATTTCACTTCACAAATATATATGTATAATCGCCCTGTCTGATATTAGTTATCACTACGAATTCTGATAAGCAACTGACACCACTTGTCCGATTTTACATGTGTCGCAACAATAATTTTATTATGGTGAAATTTTGGGATGTGTCAAAGGGTAGGTAGGACATTTGCAGGATTTTGTATTTACATTACTTTGTATTTACTTGTCCATTAAGCCTGTGGATGCATACTTCACAATCCCCTATATATTGCGCGAAAACGGTTCAAATCGGAACAAAGCACCACAAAACGGCACACAACGGCACAAACAGCACAAAATGGCACAAAACGGCACAAATCGGCACAAAACGGCATAAAACGGCACAAATCGGCACAAAACAGCACAAAACGGCACAAAACGCTACAAAACGGCACAAAACGGCACAAAATAGCACAAAACGGCACAAATCGGCACAAATCGGCACAAAACAGCACAAAACGGCACAAAACGGTACAAAACGGCACAAAACGGCACAAAATAGCACAAAACGGCACAAATCGGAACAAATCGGCACAAAATAGTACAAAACGCTACAAATCGACACAAAACAGCATGAAACGGCACAAACAGCACAATACAGCACAATACAGCTAAAAACGTAACAAAGCAGCTCAAAACGGTACAAATCGGCACAAATCAGCACAAAACGGCACAAATCGGCATAAAACAGCACAAAACAGCACAAAACGGCACAAAACTGCACAACACTGCACAAATCGGAACAAAACAGAACAAAACGGCACAAAACAGCACAAAACGGCACAAAACGGCACAAAACTGCACAAAACGGCACAAATCGGAACCAAACCGCACAAAACAGCACAAAACGGCACAAATCGGCACAAATCAGCACAAAAAGACACAAAGCAGCAAAAAACCTAACAAAACGGCACAAAACAGCACTAAACAGCACAAAACGGCACAAATCGGAACAAATCGGCACAAAACAACACAAAACGGCACAAATCAGCACAAATCACACAAAACGACACAAAGCAGAACAAAACGGAACAAAAAGACACAAAACGGCACAAAAAAGCACAAAACGGCACAAATCAGAACAAATCGGCACAAAACAGCTTAAAACGGCACAAATCGGTACAAATCAGAACAAAACGACACAAAGCGCATAAAACGGCACAAATCGGCACAAAACGGCAGAAATCTGCACAAATCAGCCCAAAACGACACAAAGCAGCACAAAACGGCACAAAACGGCACAAAATGGCACAAAACAGCACAAAACGGCAAAGATCGGCACAAATCTGCACAAAACAGCACAAATCGGAACAATACAACACGAAACGGAACAAAACCGCACAAAACGGCACAAATCAGAACAAATCGATACAAAGAAGCATAAAACGGCACAAATCGGCACAAAATAGCACAAATCGGCAAAAACAGCACAAATACATAAAAAAACGAAACAAAGCGGAACAAAACAGCGCTAAACGGCACAAAACAGCACAAAACGGCAAAAACAGCACAAATCGAAAATAACGAAACAAAGCGGAAAAAAACCGCACGAAAAGGCACAAAACTGCACAAAACGGCACAAACAGCACAATACGGCTCAAAACGGAACAAAGCAGCATAAAACGGCACAAATAGACACAAATCAGCACAAAACGGCACAAATCGAAACAAATCGGCACAAAACAGCATAAAACGGCACAAAACGGCACAAAACGGTTACGTTGCTTGTGCGGCACGTAGCGCCGTCTTGTTGAAAGTAAACGTTGTCCAGACAATACCATCCAATTCCGGCCATAAAACATCATTCATGTTTTTTCGATATCGCAATCCATTCACAGTAACTGTTGCTCCAGCCAATCCAACAAATTAATATGAATGTGCCGGTATTTATTTATGATTTGAAATGTAATTATTTATTTTTGGGGGAATTGTGCCGTGTTACGCTTCCTCCTTCTTAACGGCCCTCGCTATTAAATGTTTCTAGCGCGAATTCGAATATCCAACTCGCTGCACCTGCAGCTGGCCGGTGCGTTCCATTCAATACAAGACACGCACAGAGCAAAACAAATTATTAATATATATATATATATATATACAAGAATTCCAGCTGCTTCCAATTATCTGGAGCCAATGAGACTATGGTCTCCCTAATTGGCTTAGGTTTTTAGGCTTAAGGTAGTGGGGAGGGGAAGAAGATAGGGTAGAGGATGGTGGGAAAGTACCTGAATATTCAGATCTGGTTACAAAGCCATTTAAAGCATTTTTTCAATTCTGAATGGTGGTATTACACCAAAGTAATATTGTGAGTATCTTCCACTCTGGAAAGTGCCGCAAATACACCGCGATATCCGGCTTGCTAGAAATATTCCACCATTTTTGCATCACCAGCATTTTGGGGCTTTGAAGTAAAAAAATGCAATAAATATCAATGAAAGTGTAACATATATTATTAAATATGTAGTTGTTCACTTTGGTACACAATAAGTAACATCGGGCAATTCGAATAAAATACAATGCAAATGTAAGAGAATTGCAAGATTATTGATTTATTGTGCTGAAAAAGTTTTAACGCAATTCAATTAAGACAGATTATAGTAAGTAATAAGTAAAACGATTTGACGGTGAGTTGTGACTTGGCTGCTTTTTCCAACTCAATACAATTAAACTGATTTTGTGTTATTTATACCCAAATGTTATTTGCAACTTACCCTACTGGGACCCTGCGTATTTTTTTAAATTTTTTATTGTACGCAGAAACGAACAAAAATCTTTATGCCTATATATAGTGTTCAGAAACTTGTAGTACAAGCGGGAAACTGATAAATCTTCATA
Organism: Hesperophylax consimilis; assembly: GCF_061612785.1. NCBI lineage: Eukaryota > Metazoa > Arthropoda > Insecta > Trichoptera > Limnephilidae > Hesperophylax > Hesperophylax consimilis. Next base: position 5,306,852 of record NC_142846.1, read on the forward strand.
CTATTAGGAGTCGATTTTGTGATGTAACTTGAGCTTTCGTTTTTGAGTAGATCCAGTCTGAAGATAGAATTTTAAAAAAATTGAAAAAATCTGTTGCTAAGTGGTTAATATTAGCTGTTTATTTTTTTTTAAATTGGCTTGGCTGCAATAAAAATTAACTCTATAGTTGTCGAAAAAATGGAAAAAAGTAAAAAGAAAAAACTTTATCTGAATTCTCTGTGATGTAGTTTACCGCTTATTCTACGAGTTTGAGGATACCTCGTATAGGTACTACTTGAAATAAATAATTATAAATAAGAATATACGACAAATCGATTTTCACCTTTTTAATGGTTTAAATGAAGTCTGTGGAAACCATCCTTAATCAAAACCTCACACTGTGCAATAAAGACACCCAAATAATAAATTTAAATAATCTAGTCTTAGTTTTTAAGCCGGGTAAATAAATTGTTTAAGGCAATTAAATTACCAAAGAAAGCTTTGACTGGGGAGCGTTTTAACCCTTAATTGATCTGGTAGGTCCCAAGGACTCTCTGAAAATTTTTGAATGTTTGTTTCTTCTTATTTTACTTGCCTACGGTTTCGGCGTGTTGGTATCTTCCCCCAATGACGTAAAGAATGTGGAACAGTGGGAACGTGTACCTGTGCTTTATGCCAAGGTTTGTACACGTGTACGTGGAGTCCGTGGGACTCTATCGGTGTAGTTACCCACTCTACCGATTGGTGTAACATACATTACATTTAACGTGTTATTTCATAAATACCATTCCTCTACATATTAAAATGGTAACATATTAAACTGCCTACTACAGTTGGACTATTAATCCACCTAAGTTTGACTGTTTTTCCCATATTTTTAGGTCCTATAAATTTGTTACATTATGGCAAGCGATTGCTCGAGAGGGTAACTACTCCGATGGAGTCCCACAGACTCCACGCACACGAGTACATACCTTGGTATAAAGCATAGGCACACGTCCCCACTGTACCCACTTTCGTGTTACAGCTTTCGGCTACCATGCACCTGGTGACCTATGACAATTTCCCTTAAAATACGTGTTTACGGAATACCTTTGTTTCTACCAAAATCTAGGAGATAACAGCTCAGCGTGGAATTCAATTAATGCAATGTGTGCACATATCATCAGAAAAGGAAGAAAATATATACATATTTTTCATACATGTATAGAGCCTGTATGTTTGAGTTGTTCGAATATGGTTGTTAGGCGATATATTAACAATGATCGAGAGTAACCTTCGCAGTTTTTTTTTTACATAAAGATGTGTCATGTTTTCGGTTTTTATTAAGTTGTCATTACATATGTTTCAAGTTTCAAGAAAATTTTCAAGTTTATAAGATTAAGCATAATACATAATTATTAACTTTTGGATTACAATTTTAAAAACTTGTGAATTATTGAGGTGATTAGAAATTTGCCATTTTTGAATTTATATTCCGTTTTTCATATTTATTTTTTAATAAAATAAACTTGTTAAAGAACTAAACTTCTATTAAAAAAATCATTTTTTACAAAGTTTGTTTATTTGAAGAAAAAAAAAACTTTAAAAGTCTCTGAGACTCCAACGGGTAAACTGTGTGAGTTTTACTCCACCGGAATAACTTAGGGTTAAATTTAATCATATAATTGTAAGGATTTTCATACCCTTCGGGATTTGAAAGTTTTTCGACCAGCAGACACTTAAGGACGGGTTGTTTCGGAGAATATGAACAATTCATCAAATTTCAACGTTCATTTTCAAGTTCTGTGAAAGATTTTTTCAAGTTCTGTTTTTATTTCAGTTTTGTCAAGCAACTAGCCAACAATGATATAATAACAGAACTTGAATAATACTTTCACAGAACCCGAAAATGAACGTTGAAATTTGATGAATTGTTCAAATTCTCCGAAACAACCCGTCCTTAGGTTAGGTTGTTTCTCAGAATTTCAATAATTCATCAAATTACAAAGTTAAAATTTAAGTTCTGTAAATGTTCCATTCGGGTTCTATAATTATTTCACCATAGACCGGTTCTTTCACAGTATTTGGAGAATAATTTATATTCAAATAGTACTTTCACAGAATTTTATGAATTGTTCAAATTCTGTGAAACAATTAAGTGCCATATAAATTAATGCACAATCAACCATACAAATTTGAGTTGTGGTTCTGTCGGCGAGTGATTTTATCTCTGGTTCAGTGAACCCAGATTTTTAAATTTTAGTGTCATTTCAAAATTGGAACTGATTTTGTCAAGAATTCAGATACGCGATAAAGTACTTACCTATTTTTTTACCAAGTAATTATTTCAATTATTTATTTGAAATGTGTATTTCTTTTTCATTCAGTGATTATCTTGACAAGTGAAGTCAGATTTCATGACTTCGCCATTGCCATTTTCAAGAAAACGTTATATATTATCTAACAAGAATTACTAACATAATATCCCGTCATTTTTCACCGGTTTGCGCCAGTATTATAATATGTTGTGTTTCATTGTTTTTAACATAAGACAAATGGATCCATTAGATATGCAGTCTAACAATACGCATGGATAACAAATCACACTTGAATAATTCATTGTGTTGGCTGGAATCTCACACCAAATAGAATTTTAGCGATTTTAAGCTCTTCCAACACTAAAGAGACATTAACACTTAAGCGCTTTAGGAAGGTTCCCTTTTAAGGGGCGCTATTTCACAACTAAACTTGGATTAATTATTAATCTATTCTTCCCTCTGATAATCCTTTGAGTGTAACTGAGTCACGATGCTTGAACATATTAGTACCGGGAGTAAGGATGAAAGGAGGCAAGGATTGGCTATTTATATTTATTTTCTCCGCAACAGAAATCCTGAATAAAAAATTACCACACGCAATAATTACTACCCTAAAACACCAATACAAATTTTAAAAATCTTCCGAAAAAAAAAAAATGCCGCTGACTGGAATTGAACCCGCAGCCTTCTAATTGCCGGTCAGCTGCTCTAATTATTCTTTACTTTTCAATATTCTTACCACAATCAACATCTTTTTACAAATACAAAAATTCCTCACTGGCAACTAGCAACAACATTTGTTATGTAATATATATGTATATATATATTTGGAATAACATAGTGAGTAAAACCTCAAATTGTTATATTTAATAAATGAAAACAATATTAGCGATTCCTAAACGAAAATCTAAAACAGAAAAAGATACGGTCACATCTAGTACTCGAACTCAGGATCCTTGCCTTGCTTGGGCACGAGGCAAGAGTCTTAAGTTCGAGTCCTAAATGTGACCGTATCTTTTTCTGCTTATTCTGTTTCAGATTTTCGATGAAGAATCGCTAATATTGACTTCATTAGTTAAGTTATATTTTTATTCAAGGCTTACTTGCAGCACCTTGATGTAATTCTCTCAATTTTATGTAAAATATAGATTTTTTTTACTGATGTTCTAATGCTGTGTTTGGATCTCATTTTTGTATAATTCATATTTATTTATTTTATTTTTGCATTAATTTCTTTCCAGCATGATTACTTATCTTGTTCTTATCTAATTATTACATTCACAAGTACTCTTTATAAATGCTAATCATTTTTTTAGCATTGTTTCAAAAAATGGGAACAAATACATACATGTATGTTTAATTTTATTTAGCAGATTTTATTCTACCCCTTTTGGACAAAGGCGTTCTTATGAACAAATTAAAATGTTAATTAAAAACTATGTCTTTTCCTAATTTTTTTTTATTTTTACACCCTTACTAATCAGCGTGTTTTAGATTTTGTGTAGCTGAGAAACAACCATTTACTCTACATTAAGGGCTCTACATCAGTTGTGTAGGGTTTGAAACACGTTTATTAGTAAAGCCCAAATTCTTACAATATATTGTTAAACTTTTTTTCAAAATAATTATTTAAATTTAAATTTAGTTATCCTGTTTAAATGAAGTGTTTTCTATTATTGTAGCATTCTATGCCTTAAGAAAAATTCAGCTCTATCACATTGAATGTCGTTTTGTATACATATTGTTGTGTTCTTAAATGTAATACTAATATTCGCCTATGTACCACTGTGTACTTATAATCTCATGTATCACATTATTGTAAAAGCCTTTTTTGGCGTTTAATAAATAAATAAAAATAAAATAAAAATTGGTCACCATAAAACAGGAAGACAGTTGCCTAGTATGCATTGTAAATGTCTAATAAAAAACCTTGTATTTTATATATAAAAATAAAATAATCTGCCCAAACTTTTCCTCAGATTTATGATATTTTTAAGCTTAAACCGATTCTGATTAACGACGACTGATTTAATGACGCGAGGCGCCCACCTTCTGACAATGCGTGGTGCAATTTTTAGGGTGACCCTTTATAGGGTGAGAACTCTGGAGTTTTCGTTTAATGATTTGAAACAACAACTAACCAGGACTGAAACCAAACCAGTACTGTAGTGAAACAACTTCAAATGCAAAACATTAATCTTATCGAAATCAAGTGATCCAAAAACCACGATACATTTTTTTTAATAAGACTCTTTTAACCCGAAGGGGCTAAAAAGAAACTTCGATAAATAAAAAAAGATATTTTAGTTAATACGTAGACAATACCACATTGTTAATCAATGTTTTAGTTTTTTTCTACAACCAATATAGTAGAAGTCATAAGTTAAAATGAACTGGGCAAGATTCTTCAACACTGCAAATGCATGGGTGCAGGGTAAAGAAAAAAAATTGAAAATAGACTTCTAATTTTAATACATATCGATATAATTAAATATTTTTTTGATTGACTTTTAAGTATTTTTTTAGTTGTATCGGGCAACGAACCAATTGAAAAACATTCGCAATCGAATTTAGGGTAGCCAGCCACAGATTTGGAATCCGTGGTCTAAAATAAGTAAGAAAGAGAAGGAGACGAAGAGGAGGGAGGTTGGGAAGAACCTAACGCCTGGTTTCGAACCCTATATTTCTTGACGCAAATAAATGCTCTGCCACAAACAATTAACAATTTTTATTACATTAATTATTTTAACGTAAATTCTTATAAGAGTTGTGCTACAAGTTTCCAAAAAGTTTTATGATTTAATTATTACATGAAATCTTGGCACAAAATTTCGGCATAACTCATAATTTGTGACTTTAATATTAAATTATGTAAACAAGTTGAATGAAGGCTGAAATGGTTAGATAATTCCTTAATAAATGTTGAAGAGGAGTTTTAATCAACCAGTATGTTTAATCAACCAGAAGGCGAGTAGGTACTTTCTTACTTGTCAGTGGAATTGATCCCTGAAAAGGATTAATTTAAATCCTGAAAATTAACACCAGTTGGAAATAACTTGGTGAAAAATTATTTAAAAAAAATCGGTGGAGTATCTATTACGCAATTTTTTATATTTTTTTTATTTTTTTTTATAGTGAATACCTCACAAGAGTCCCAACTGCTCCCGTCTGGAGCCAGTGAGACTATGGCATCCCCGATTGGGGGATGTTGTGAGGCTGAAGGTAAGTGGGGAAGGGAAAGATGAAGGTGGGGAAGTACCTGGCTATTCAGATCTAGTCACTAAACACGGCTAAAGCCATTTGGAGCAACGTTTCAATTCTGAATGGTGGTCTTACACCAGGGCGATACTGGTAGTATCTTCCACTCTGGAACGTGCCGCAAATATACTATATATTATTTTAATTAATTAATTGTGAAATAACACAAATTAATCAAATAAAATTTATTTGCGCACGCCGGGTTCGAACCCGCGACCTTCGGAATGGCAGTCCAACGCGTTACCACTGGACTATGCCGGCCGTTAAAATATTTATACGGTATATTTTATACGGTAACATTATTATATTTTTGTATCGGAGAGAATGTAGATCAGTTTGTCCCTTTCTTTATATTTTTTAACAGTCTATGTTCATCTATCCTTTATTTAGATGTTTCTAATAACTCTCTTCATTGCTCAATATTAATTATGTGACAGAATCCTATATATTATGTATAACTGCACATATAGGTGATCTAGAAGTTTCAATAGTTCCTATTATATAATTAGTGTAACTCGCTCACCAAGCACAAGAACCAGTTTCTTCTTTGGTGATATTGCAATATTATAAATATATTTTGTAACCATATGTAATTTATATAACACCACTGTACCCACTTATATCTATATATATTTTTTTAAATGTACTAATGCCTTCAGTATCTTTGGATCATTTTGATAATTTATAATATTTTGATAATTTTGTGTGTTTTAATTCCATCGATTTCGTCGATTATTTAGATTTTTCCTATTCTTTAGAATATTCAATTATTTCGTATATATATATACAAATAAAATGACAGATGTTCATTATGTATTTTTATGATAAATCTGTATATAGTATTATTTAAATTCATTTTTTGCTGTTGGTACATTCTCCTCTATATAGGCGCTATTTAAAGGTTGGCAAAAAAAATTGAAAAATTCATTTATTATTTTCATATCATTTTACAATGACCTCATAATGTTTAACACACTATTTCTGGTTTTGTAGGAAATTTTATTAAAACAATACAACATTAAAATTTCATTTTATGCGCTGCAATTGCAGCTATTTTAGTACCGTGAAGAAAATTGCATGGATAAACTAGACTTTCGAATGGTTTCAGAAGAAGGGGAAATTTCTAAACAATTTTATGATTACCTTGTTTTTCTTGTTTCGATTATTAAAATATGTTTTATAAGTCCACTTTCCGGATGGATGCTTAAAAACATATTAAGTTAAAATAAAAATTCAAATTTTTAATAAATATACATCTTTTTATTTGATTGAGTAATGTTTATTGTGAAAATGTTATTCACTAAAACGATTGGTATACATTTTCCATATTATTTATTTAAAACCATTCCTCCCCTTCCTTTGTCCCCCTTTGTTAACCTCCCACTCAAACAACTAAATAATATTTTTTGCGTATATATCTGTCAATATTTTGTATCATAAGTTAGTTTTAATATTCTCCTGACGAAGGAAGGGTGCTTTCGAAACCGGTAGAGTACAATTAAAATTAAAGTGGTCTAAAACAAATTTATATCTTTTATTGTAGAAAAGTAATATTTAAAATTTGGTATTACACGCATTTTCAAAGCATATTACTTGTACTTTTTGAGCTTACTAGATACATACACAGGCTGATCTATTTATTTTAACAAAATAAAATTTAAAAAAAAAGTTAACCAAAAGAAAACAGAGAAAAAAAGCAAAAAAATAAAAATTAAACATTTGTCGAAACATAACTCTGGCGTACAATAAAGCACATTTAAATTTTTTATCTTATTGAATAAATCAAAATCAAAGTTTCAGGTTTGTACTTAAGTACAAATACCTACCTGATTAATTACAAAATATGTATTTTATAAACAATTTTTTTTTTATTTCAAACACGGAACTATATAATTTTTTCAAAGAATCTTCCCTATCTCAATAACAATTCTTATTTCAAACTTTCTTCAGGCAGATACGCACCATAATATTAAAAAAATGCAAATAAGTTAAAAATAAACACTACGTTTTCATATTTGATAAAATAATCTTTACTGAACCATTAAAACAGCCATCATTTTGAACCGGAAACCGAACTTACCAACAAATTGACAACAAGACAAAATCAAAATGGTTGTGTTAAAACAGGACTTCGCTATGCTCAGTCAATTTAGAAGCGTTTACTAGAAAACAATGTTTTCAAATTTACACAATAATAATAAAAATACGTGAAAGATTTGTATAAGGCCGTTTTGGTGAAAATTCATCTCGGCGGTAATTATTTAAGTCCACTACTTCTTAAAAGATAAAGGTGGATTCTTTCAAATCTGAAAATCACCCTGTACATAGAAATTACCACTATTTGGTGAATTGAACAAATAGAACTGAAAGTTGTTTGAGCCAAATTGTTCGATTTCCCTCTCAATCTCCATCTCCAGACGGTGTTCAATTTCCAAAAGAATCATTAATTGTTTTCAACCCAAGTTCGATATCCATATTTAATATCAAAATATGGCCATATTATATCTTCAATCTGCGACAATTAATGTTTAATCAGTTCCTGTTATGACGATGTTATAACGAAATGACCAAAGTAGTGAATTATTTAGAATTCGCCTGTAAATACAAACAAAACGTATCCTGTAAAATTCGAGAAATGATCTATTGAACATACAAGCACTAAGGCAGCGTACTATTACGTTTGTTATCTTTAAAAATCGCAACAAACTCTATCACCAAATTGACAAAGACGAAGTTGTATAATTTTTATGATTGAGAGTAATGTGTTTTACCACCGATTTTAGTATTTTTAGTTTTTTATTTTAAGTTTTCGAAATATAAAAGATTTGAACATTTAAGAACCTAAAGTTTTTTTTGACAAGAATTTTCGACTTACGTAACTTAGCGATTTCAGTGAAGTTCCGTCCTGAAGTTTTGCATTTCATCTGTCTGTAATTTTTTTGTACATTCCTCTTCCGGTTTTAAACATCTGCTGCATTTAATTTATGAGCTTTTCAATATTATGGTATCTACCTGCATTACAAAAACTTTGAAAAAACGATTGTGATAGTGACGTTTCTATGAATTAATTAAATAATTTCTTATTTGAAATTTAGAATATGATTTGGTTTAAAATTAAGTAGTTCGGTGTAAATCTACTGATTTGAAGAGAAATATTGGTTTTAATTTATTTAATAAGACAAAGTACTGTAGCGCCCTTCGTGGCAGCAGGACGCGTCCTAACGCGTCCTACAACCGCTTTGTTTTTTTTTTAGTATTTTCAAGGGTAATGAGGCAACATCCCTTTGAAATTATTTTTAAAATCAATCAATTAACATTTGAACTTAAATAAAAATAAACTGAATAATAATTAGAACTTTATAATATGTGATTTGAGTGCAATGTTTTAAAAGTGAATTTTCGGAAAATTGCTCAAAAATATTGGACATTCGAAACAAACGGCGATCGGCAAATGTACCCTAGATGTTTTCAACGTAATTCTCGGAAACTGGGGAAGTTTGGACCCTGGCAAGTTTTTTACTAAGCCCAGGGTCATTTATTATCCTGACTGTCGATTTTTATTGCGGGCAGAATGCACCACTTCAACAATTAAAAGAAACAGGATTACATGGAGATAAATGATGGACTTGCCGAACGTCACAGCGGTGCTGCCAGGGTCTCTTATCTATGTGAAGTGTCAGCGCTTTATTATTAACAGCAGTAACATACCTGGACGCTGTTGTTGGACGCGGTGGACTCTCTTGCTGCAGAAGCTGGTTCAGTTCCTTCACCACCTAGGATTCTTGCTGCAGAGTCTCCATCTTCTATCTTCGTAGAACGTCACAGCAGTGATGCCAAGGTCAGGTATCTGTGAGAGGATAGTGTATCAGCGCTTTATTAGCAGTAGACACATACCTGGACGGATGACAAACCTCGTGCTGGCACTGTTGGTGGACGCGGTGGAACCACCGGCCCAGTTTCTTCACCTAGGATTCTTGCTGCAGAGTCTCCATCTTCTTTCTTCGTGTCACCTGTTCCTATACTTCATTTTACTTAACTTAACTTCACTCAATTTTTGAAATATTTATATTTTTTGTAATACCTGCATCAACTGTATAGCGCCCCTGAGGTGATATCTCGCAAAAGCGGCGCTATAAAAATTATCCAATAAATAAATAAAAAAAGAAGAAACATGCTTTTTGGTAGCGTGGTAAATTATGGATTAAAAATGTTTTAATGAAGTTGTTTTATTGAGTTCAACAATTTATACGACAAAAATTTTAAACATTCCTATAAAAATTAATTCAAAGTAAAAGTGCGGTGTAAACACCGCTGCTCTACTGCCAGCGGTATTCCAAAAGACGCGAACGCCTAGTGGTTAAGAGAAAATAAAGAAGAAATAAGGGATCAAAGGTAATATTATTTTGTGGCAGTCGAAGTGCGTACAAAAATATTATGGGTTCTACGTCAGGGTAAGTTAAAGTTTAGTGCAATGAGGCAGACCCCAGCTTGAGTATCGCCCTATCGTTAAACTTGAGAGAGTTCTATTAGCGCGAGAAAAAAATACACCCAGACCAAGTAACAAAAAAACAGCACTTATTCTTTAAGTGCGTTGAAAATAATATGGGTGTTGACTGCATTGCGTATCAATTATTTAGAGTGTCAAGTTGATTTGGGATGAGGAAAAACTGCTGTAGCTTGTTTATGGAATCAGTTTTTATGAAGTAACACATTATTTAAAAGACTTTAGATAAACACGAGACCTGATTCTGATTAAAACAATCTAACATCAATAATATTTTATCTTTCTCACAACCGTAAACAAATTCAGAGTCTCGTAACTTGTGACATGCAACCAACAAATTGCAATTACCAACTCATCAATCAAAAGTAGAATATGTACGTAATGTTTTTGATTAACTAGTGTGAAATGTGTGCAAATACGACACATCATTATAATTATTATATTAATCACAATAACTTAACTCGAAAAGTCATTCTTTGTACTCACACAAATCTCATTTGAAATCATGAAAGTTAATGATTATATTTCATGAGGTTCGTAAAAACTAACTGTCAATATCACATCACCCACATTAATCATTTGTAATAGCAGTAACCCTCCCATTTTAACGCCAATCCGTTCCGGACACCTTAATAATTTAAATTGTTTTGTAAACTGAAAAGAGTTTGTTTAATTTATTCTAAAATAGTGAAACATAAACAAATCATAACCCACTCATCTCACTAGGGCATTTCGGTGTCGAGATGTAAAATGTTACAATTATATAAATAAAAACGAATACATTATAAAAAAAATATGTAATTATTACAACAATAAACACTAAATGCAGTTATTCTAACTAAAATTACAGCTGGGCAGTGAGTTTAAGATTGCAACAGTAAAATTCTACTGTACGAAGAAAACTTACGCATAAAAAATATTTCTTATTCATTAAGAAACTCTTTAAAATTATTCGTTATCCAGTTAAAATGGGATTGGAATGAATTGATAGTTATCCTGTAGTCAGAACAATTGTTCATAAAAATCCTAACTTTTTCGCATTTCGTCATTTTATATTATTAAGCCAAACGCAGGCGAATGAACACGTATTCCGATATTATTACGAATTTACTAAAAGTTTATCAGGAAACGGCCTGCATTCCCGTTTTTAACCGGATTATCAATAATTTGAATATTGTATTGGATCGTACTTGAATGTATCTGCGAATCTCTTATTATTAAATGCAATTAAATGAATTGCTCGTATAATAATTTTAAAAATTGCGTAGTTCGCAAAATTATGAAAATAAATTCAAATAATAGCAAATTGAGAGTAAAAACACATTGATTGTATCAGGGGTGTTTCCTTGAATGGGAATATAAGGGCACGTTTTTAAGGGTTGGAATTGGCATTCGATGGCAATGAAGGTTTCGGAATTACCTTTTCCACTAGAATAACCCTTATATCGGTATAAAAGGGTGTTATACGATTATTGCGTGCGTTCTATGGGTGAATTTGATAGCGACTAAATTACTAGATTGGTCGACGTAGTACCAAAAATGATCAGTTTGTCCCAAATATCATATGGGTAATATTGATTTTACCACCTGGTATTATGGCATCTGAGCATACGGCATTACGAATTAGATATAAGAAAAGATTGTCAAATTTCATGATGCTTGATCTCATCGTGTGATAGTTTTTGCTGATTCAGACCAACCGATTTTTCACTTCATGACCGAGTTATAAACATATCAGCCTTTTTCAATCTAGTTTTAGCAGTATAAAACAGAGATCTCTAAGGCCCGGTTGGACCGTATTCTCGCTTTCAAATCGGCTGCTCAATCATCGATAAGCCGCAAATTAGTTTTCATCAGAAGCCGACGCGTTAGCAGTGACGCATATCAAATTTAATATTCACTTAAATAATTTCAGTCTTAAGCTTACCGAAATTTACGTAAATTGCCCACTCTTATCAGTATGGACTTCGAGGATTCATCGAGTGATGAAGAATTTCGATGATATTGATTGTTAAAGATGATACCCGATCTAAAAAAGTAATGTGAAGGATTTTAAAAGTTCCAATGTGAGAACAGTTTCACGAACAGTGCATTGACTCCAGAAAAACAAAAATGCTATTTACAATGACTAACGTCACATGTAGCACCATCCTGATTAACGTGGGGAAGTTTTTCAAAAATTAACTTGTAAATTCAACCCGTTCAAAATTGTAATGTATGCCAAATGTAGCTCTTGCCAATGTGGTGTAGAGGCTGGAGTATTATTGTAGCGGGTGAAGGTGGTACACAATAATGATACGTGATCTTGTAGTGATATTTATTGGGTAGCTGCTTGTAACGAAAGAGGCACACAACTAACGTGCATCGCCTTTTATAAGATTCCATCTCGCTTGCACTCATCCACATTCATACAGACATCACAAAAATAAAATGTGCTCATTTACTGTTGATACATCGCAGTAGATGTTATATTATACTTTTGTTATATTATACATATGTTATACTTCTTATGATGCTATATACTTGTTATAATGCTCCTGTATGATTTACCTTGCATGTAAAAGCCGTCAAGGCGTGAACAAACAAATAAATAAATTTTGTCATGTATCATATTTAGCCATTCAAATGTAATTTTGTAATTTTTAACATACCTACTAGTTTATTTCTCTTTTATTGCAATGAATTAATTCTACCTTAACTTATCTATTCACCTACCTACCTTTCATATTATGTTTACTTTTTTTTTTGATTTTACAGTCTATCTTTTTCCATTTAAAAATGTTTCTGTATGTTATGTTATGTAAAAGCTTGTTATGTAAAAAACTTGTTATGTAAAAGCCCACCAGGGTGTTGAAATTAATAAATAAATAAACAACACTATGGCAGTATTTTTCTTTTGCGAAGAAAAAAGAAACACGTTCCTCTATTAAAGCCATACACTAAATCTGCAATAATTGAGATGTTTATTTTTTACGACTATATGGGTACATATTATGTGCTAAGCTCGACATTCAAACCAAGCCGAGCTTGAATTAAACTGATAAACCGAGCCTTAATTGTTTAAGAGAACCTCTGAAACCGCGCATTCATCGCCGTCAGGCATATTAGGTAAGTACCCATCTCCTCGCATATCCCACTTTCAACTGCAATCGACTACAACCGACTTGAGTTCACGGAATGCAATCGCATTTGCGCGGCGAATAATATTCCATTCATATTTATTATGACGGAAGAAGATAGAAAAATTACATTACTACATTACTAGAAACGTTAAGCATTTTCTAACCACCCATATGGAAATTATTTTTAGTATTGCTTGTGCTATTAAGAATCAAAGTGACTTTTAGCACCTTATTCCTTGACAGTCTTTGACTTTAAGGCGATGCCATACGTAGTAATGCAAAATCAGGTTTTTATTTTATTTTTATATTAACTCCACTGTGTTTTTTGTTTGGAAATTTAGTCGCCTAGAAATGTTTCAGATGTTTTTATCAAATACTGCGAGTAGAATACATCTTGGCCTTTGAAATTATCGAGTATTTTTTAGACAAGTCTTTTTATAAGCCCGGAAAAAAAACAATGTAAAGGCCCATGAAAACTGCTTTAAGGTTCAAAATCACCTAATTACGAAGCCATTTTCGGTTATGATTTTATTGTATAATGTGGCAAATTAAGTTATTTATAAAATGATAGAAAAAAAATTAAATATTTATTCCTGAACATCCACAAAATAAAATAAAAAGCACTTTTTGGCCATGTTTTTTTCTTGCATAAATCAAAACAGGCGGATGGTGTTAAGAGGGAATTTAAACCTTATCGCCATCTACGTAAGGGTTGTTATTGATAGCGGCTCAATTTAAAATATTACACGACGTAGTGCATCTCCTTAATGTGTGACAATCTAGCAATTTTGTTTACAGTGGTGTTATAGGTACATTCCTTTTCAGGAAAAATCTTATTTATTTCACAGAAAGCGAAGCTGGGCAGAATAAGGGTGTAAAACGGGAACAAAATAAAATTTTACGAGTCGAGATTGCTTAACGTGTTTGTATGTACAAGAGGATATAATATACAAATCCTTGCCTTTCACTCATAAGAAATTTTAAATCTTTTAAAAGTTCTTTTTAGTATGAATACCGCACTTGTTGGGACACTGGCATCCTTAATTTGGACTGTTGAAAGGTTGAAGGAATTATGAGGGATGAGATGTAATAGATTGAGAAAGTTGCCAGAGGCAGAGATGCTGGGTTCGATTACCAGTTGAGACCATTACCTTTTAATTTTTGTGTGTCTTGTTATGTTTCATGTATTTTTTGTTTCAAAAATGCAGATTTTTATTATTAAGTCCCGTTAACCTTTTCGTCCAGGAAAGAAAAAAAATCACATAAGATCCGAAGGGGGTCACTAGGGTCCCCCAATTTGTTTTGCTTATTAAACTCATTGACATCAGTTTGCCAACCGGTTCTTTACATTGATTACTATTATCCTCTTCTTCAATGCCATTGTAAATTACATTTATGGGTATATTCTTTGAAGACAAGTTATTCCAATAAAAGAATTATTTATTTAAAAGATTTTTTTTAACTTTGTTTAAAACCACTTTATTTGAGTTACATAGATCGACCGGTTTCCGTTGCACTCAACCTTAGTCAGTACAATGGAAATATAAACTTGAAGAAGATTGAGTGCAACCGAAACCGGTCGACCTATTTCACTCAAATAAAGTGGTTTAAAACATAGTAAAAAAATGTTTTATTTAATCTCAAGCCACAAAGTTTTTTCTTTCTTCGATGAAATATTTATTGTTTAACGAAATAATATCTTATATTTTGACCAAGAGAAACCAAAAAATATTATTACGTTACATGAAATATGCAAATTCATTGAATCTGCACAAAAAATCCTACTATGTTTCAAATGTGGATTAAGGCGAAGCTTAATGCCATATCATTATTTTGATTGTATTCTACTCAATTTTGATATATTTAGTAGAATACAAATAAAATAAAATAATATACTCAGTAAAAATATAAAAGTAAACTAGAAAAAAAAAATTTTTTTCAATAGAAATGTATGAACACATAAAGGGAACAACTTTTAAAAAATACAGTATTATAGCTAAGATTATCTGTGACAGTTTCACTTGATTAACTTTTTTGCTTTCTTATAAAATTATTTACAAGATAAATAAAAACCAGTTTTATGCTTGAAATCGAACGTTTCTAGACTCCGTTTGCCAAGCGATTTTAATGCCTGTTACCTACAATATAAGGTATACCCAGAATTTACGTATTTTTGGCTTGTAGCTTCATCTTTAACGGCTACAATTCTTTCATTTTCTTACATTAGAAAAAAGAAATAGGTTGTCTTAACATGTACTGACTCATTTATACAAAATTATTCACAACCGGCTTAGAAGTACTTATTGTCTAAGTAATATTCACGTTAAAGTTCCTAATAGACGTTATAAATTCATTTAATTTTATCGAGTGTTATTTGATCACAATGTTATTCAATACAACGTCCTAAATATGTAGAATGTGACGATATAGACATATGTATAAACAGCGTCGTATATTAAAAAAAATGCGTTTATTTCATCATCTGTAAGTGATGTCATGTTAAATAGAAGTATTTAAACTAAAAATTATGTTTTTTGTACTATTTTTATGACAAACTAATGATGATATAGACAATGTAAAGGTTATAAGCCAACGTAGCGCAATGGTAGAGCAGCTTACCGGCAACCAGAAGGTTGCGCTTACAGTTCCCGTCGGTGGCATTTATTTTTTTTCGTTTCTATGGGTGTTTCAGACTTATAATTATTGCTTGTATTAAAACATTACAGAATCGGTATACTATGGTTTATTATTATTTCTTTTCTTTCTGTCTTTTCTCACTTTCTCTGTACTATGTATAGTTGCGCGTGAGGTTTAAAATTGAATAGCCTTAAATGTGTACCCTTCACTCCCCTTTTGCCCCTTGTCCCCTTTCCTTGACCCGGGTCCAATGACAAGGAGCATTGTTATCGTTGCATTTTTACCGCGAACATTCGTGTATCTTGAAACCCGCATATGTTGAACTCGGCTGTGATTGTTTTTGGAGCACACATCGTCCAGTGAAACGTTTTACCCGCCACAGTGAATGTCACTGTTTTTGTTTTGTGTTAAGTGAATGTCAAAAAAAGGGAATTGCCCCTTAATTGTATGCAAGCTGATAAGTGTAAAATAAGAAACCAGCGGCTTATGGAGGACGAGACCAGGGTAAGTCTTTGGCCTTTCCCAATCATTTCCTCTTGCAAACACTAAGGCAATTCAATTCGTTTTTGTTTGTCTTAGTCTATATCGCACCACCGCATCCGCACCCCCGCACAATTGCGAACAAAGGATTTGCGCACCACCAATGTTTATAATACTATGTTTTATATTTTATTTTAGTAACAGATAAACCTCGATGTTCGCATGCTTTGAAGCTTTTCAATTGGAGTGTACATCTACGCACATTACAATGGAAATTTCATTAATGTAATAATTGGTAACACTCTGTTAATTTTTCGAACAATTAATAAATTTGAGATTTTCACGGCCAAAAGTAATTTTGTTATTTGTTTTTGGGGTGTTATGCCGTGTTGCGCTAACTCCTTCTTTAGCCAACGTTTCGGACAGCATTGCAGTGTCCATCATCAGGGCAGATGTGTTATTTGAGTAATTGACGGCTACACCAGAGCTAAACGAAGAAAACCACTTTGAATAAATAAAAAATAAAAAAATAATTCGTTAATGTTAGCTCAGAGGGTTGGAGCTGGCAACACGGTATCACAACCTCATACATAAGCTCACATTTTTACACAACCTCAAATAACACATCTGCCCTGATGATGGACACTGCAATGCTGTCCGAAACGTTGGCTAAAGAAGGAGTTAGCGCAACACGGCATAACACCCCAAAAACAAATAACAAAAAAAAATTAATAAATTAAAAAAATTATGTTTTGTTATCATATTATATTAACAACATTTTTTTAATATATTGTTGACTGCTGCTTTAACTAGAATCATCGTAATAAAACGATTTTCATAAGATATAGGCATGATTATAATAATGTCCGTTTAATGCTAATTGTTTGATAGCGCTGGGATTTTAGCGTGTAATTGGCAATGATGGTAATTACCAAAGCAGTTAAAACCACATTAATTTTGCATTATTTTATAAATGTGATAATGTCGGTTAATTCTTAACACTTATCTTGAAAACAGCTTCCTTCCTGATTTACGGATCGTTCTAGTTCCAAAACACTATTTTCTTGAAGGAAAATACTAAAATGTGTAATGTTCTCATTAAAACACGCCTTATTTACGTTTTTCTCAGCAAGAAGGGCATTAGGTGTTTGTTTATTGCAAACGTAGCTATAGTTTAAGATGTTATCATTTTAATTAGATTTTTATAAAAAATATTTGATTCTTATAAAGAGTAACTATGTAAAACTTCATTTCCGTCCGGGTTAAATCTTCCCCATAGGAAAAACTAAACCCTTCCACTCACTTTTCCACAAATGATCATCTAGTCAATCAACACTATGCAAGTGCATTATATAAGCAAAATAAATACAAAACAATACAAGAACAACACGTCAACTCACCAGAGATCAAATGGGAAAATAATTCACCGACTCCAGATATTTTCATATCAGAGGGTTCGGCTCGGTAGAACTTCTAACAGGGCCTATAAATCCTACTGATCCCTCAACATAAATATTTAAAAAATCTTTCGTTATCCTACATGTATTCAAAATGACCGACTTTTGCATCTTTATATATAAATGTTTTGATAGATCTAATACGCCTAAATTTTTTATGAGAGAGCTAGGTATAATGCCAGTATCCGAAATAACGAATGGTAATATTTTTTTAGTCTTAAAATGCCAAATTCTTTTTTTTATAATATTATTATTATTTGCATTTTTAAAACAGTTTATTTTAAAAAAAAATTGTAATTAACATTACGCTTCGCAGCTATTTCGTCTTCGGAATGATTCAGTTCAGTTCAGTTTCAGTGCCGGCAACCCGGGCGTTTATTTAATTTCATGGTTGTTTCCATTGTTTTCTTTTCTTTTACCCGCCTCACTAGACAAAGTCTGTTCCGAGGCGGGTAAATCACATATGTTCCAAAAGAAATCTATGTATTTAAAAAAAAAAAAAATATATATATATATATATATATATATATATATATATATATATATGTAAAAAGACAAAAAGATACAATTATGTGGTGGTATATTAAATATTTACATACATAATTTTTTTTTTTTTTTTTTTAATTTTTTATTTTTTTTTATTAGTTACATTCCATGAGAAGATTGCCTATGTAACATAGATAAAAGAAAATTAAATTTTGTGACAATTGAATATAGATATAGCGGTTACATGATAATTAGTATTGCAAAATTGCAGTTTCTCGCATTTGTTTTATTTGAATATTATGTAATTTCGTGAGAAATTTATATAATTTCGTGATAAATTGTATGAAATGTTATTTATTTAGAATATTTTGAATATCTGTTCTTTCCTTTTCATTCAGCCATAATACAAATCTATTGAACAGCCAATTCAAATTATTTGGGGTGACGTAAGTTTTTGTTTGTGTTAGGAAGGTATTGAAAATGTGTGGTGCTAGGTAAGATTCGTGTTTTTTTGCAAAAGTTGATTTGATATGGGGAACTTGAAAGTGCTTATTAATTTTTGCTCTTGTGTTTTGCGAGTGAGGTATGTGGAGATGTGATGTTTTGATACAGTTTTTGTAAATGATCTTCCTTATGAATAGTTTATTTACGTCTAGTAATTTGTTTTTGATCATTAGCTGTTCCGTCGGATGTTGGTAAGGTTTTTTTAAACATAATTCTAATTATTTTTTTGTGATTTATTTTAAGAGAATTGAGTTAAGTATCTGCTGCTCCTCCCCAAACTGATATTCCATACGTTAAAATACTTTGACAGAGTGCGAAATATATATTTTTTAGTTGATTTAATGACATGATGTTTCGTATTGTTTTGAAGATGTATGATAATTTTCATATTTTTTTTGATAATATATTAATATGGAGATCCCATTTTAGTTTATGGTCAACAGTTAAACCTAGATATTTAATATTGTCTGCATAAACAATTTTGTCACAAGTACAGCATGTGTTATTTGACGAAATATTGGTGCAGGGGTTAAGATGTAGTTGTGGTTGGCTATGTGGTTGACCAGCCTTTTTTTTTTTTTTTTTTAAAAGAAAGACAAACATTCCCAGGTTACGAATAACCCAACAATGTTTGAAAATCTCCTACTACCACCACAGAAAGCCGAAAATGTTGCTTGTGTTGTGATGGAGGACTTAGCCAGCCGAGGAATCGAACACGCGACGCTCGGGTGAGACCCAAGCGCTATGCCCACTCAACCACTGACCGGTCTTTGTTTTGCTAAAAGTTAAATATTTTGTTTTTGAAATGTTCAGTGTTAGTAGATTATTTTGTAGCCATTTATTTACTACAGTCATCCCTGTTTCTGTGTTTTTGAATACCTTTTCCCATGATTGTGCCTTGAACAAAATTGCAGTGTCGTCTGCATAACTGATTACTTTGTACTCAATTTTTCCTAGGTTTATCTCAGTTAGACTATTTATATATATGAGGAATAGTATGGGACCCAAAACGCTGCCTTGCGGTACTCCATACCTGATATCTGCTTTGTCACTGCTGTATTTATTTATTTTTACTATTTGCTGTCTCTTTTCAATGTAGCTGACAAACCATTTTAGCGGTTGACCAGTTATACCGATATTTTTGAGTTTTTGTTGTAGTAAGTTATGCGAAATGGTGTCGAAAGCTTTTGCTAGGTCTAAGAACACCCCAATCACCTTTGATCCGCCATCTATGCTTTTCACTTGGTAGTTGGTTAATTCTGATAAAGCATCTTCTGTACCCATTTTGGCACGAAATCCAAATTGACGGCTTGAGAGCAGGTTGTGTTTTTCAAGGTACGCAAGTAATCTTTTTTTCATAGCTTTTTCTAGAAGTTTAGATAGTGAGTTTAGCAAAGTGATTGGTCTGTAATTTAATATCAGAGTTTTGTCTCCCGATTTATGTATTGGAGTAATACATCCTATTTTTAAGTGATCAGGGACAATTCCGAGCCTAAAACTTTGGTTGAAAATGTGTTGAAGCGGTATAAGTATGTATTCTCGTAGATTTATTAGTATTTGATTGGAAATGTTATCCGGTCCCATCGCGCAATTTGGTTTGAGAGATTTAATAAGATCCGAGATTTCCTTTGTATTTACTTGATAAGCATTAAACGAGTGATTTGGTCGTATGGAAGAGCAAAGTTTGGATAAAGAGTCTTCTGATGTACAGTTTTTTTTAAGAATTTTTTCCGCTAAGGTAGAGCCAACTTTTGAGAATTGTGTGTTAATAAAATTAACTATTTTATTAGGTTCATTGTTTGTTAAGACTTTGTCTCCGTTTATTAATAGTTCTTTGATATGTGAATCTTTCTTCAGAGTGGAATAAGTAATATTTCTTACAATTTCCCAAATTTTTTTAGGATCATTTTTGGCGATTTTTATTTCTTTTTTGTAATATTTGTATTTGGCTTGTTTAATTAACTTATTACACAGGTTTCTATAAAGTAAGTAATCATTCATTAGTTTGTTATCATTCGGGTTTTTGTGGACTCGCATATGCATTGCATCTCTTTTATGAATACTGTTGACTATTCCTTTCGTGATCCATGGTGTAATTTTTTTTTCTTTATATGTGTAGTTCTTTTGTGGATTTTTTGTGGTGTGTTTGGTTATGTAGGTTTCAACCGTATTTATAAATGTGTTCAGCGCTGTGTTTGGGTCTATTTCATTTAGTACGTTAGTCCAAAGTTCATCGTGAATATCCGATTATAGGGACTTCAAGTTTATTTTGTCTTGCATGTTGTCTTTTTTGTTTTTACTTTGTTCTTGGTTAATATGTATGTTTAATGTAGTTGTAAAATGGTCAGTGACAGTTTAGCGAATAATGGATGAAAAAGTTTTTCTTCTAGTTTTAACAAATATATGATCGATGCAGGATTTGGAGTGTGATGTAGTTCTTGCTGGCGAGTTTATTGTAGATTTAAGTCCGTAGTGAGTAAAAAGATTTAAGAATTCCGTAGTTTTTGGTAGGCAGTTTAATATGTTAATATTCATGTCACCAGCAATAATTATTTGTTGAGTTTTTTTATGTTCTTCAAGAAGTTTATTTAAGGAATTTAAGGATTTAATTTAAGAATTAAAGGATTCATTTGAATGCTTTGTATTCTGATGAAAAAATCTTAGGTATTGAAAAATTTGATATTTTTTGTTAAAAATATTGATGTAATCAATGTTTTTACATTCAATTTGAATAAATTATAATTTTATAGTTGATGGAGAAGATCTAAATGATACATGAATCCGAACAAGCACAAAATAAAATAAGATAAAAAGGGTCTGAACTGGGGAAAAATATAATGGAATAAATTATTTGAAGAAAGTATTGTTCATTTTGAAATTGATATCCGAGATCTACAAAACAACGTAAATAATTTAGTATTTTTAATGATAAACTAATTTTTAAGAGACAATGCGTTTTATTCATAGCGCAAAGGATGACGTATAATGATTGTTAAGAAATAATTATTAACTTAAAAATCCTATATAAATTGAAAATATCTTCCGAGAAATTGAACCCGCAGCCTGCTGATTGCCAATCAGGTTTTCTAATTTCAGGATAATAATTATTGCTTTAAAATAAAAAAATATTGAGTTTTCAATGTCCTTGTTGGTTGAAGTGTTTTTTCGGCTAGACAGAGATCCTGGGTTCAATTACCATTTGCGACCGTTACGTTTTTATTTTTCTGCGTCTTGTTTCGTTTTACGTTTCGCTATTAGCATTATCTTCTTCTTCAATTATGTATTACCCTGTTGAGAAATAGAAAGTTATTAAAAAAAATATATATTTCAATAAAATGAAAGAGTAATTACCTTGCATTTAAATATTAAATAGTGTGATATTATTTCTAATATACCTTAATAGATGTACGTAGGAGAATTATTATTTCCAAATAATTTTCATCACGTAAATCGTGTTTAAAGAAAGGTTCTATTTCCTTTAAAATAATTGCCCCTTTTTCAATCTCACTCATTTCGTTACATTATTTCCGTTGCATCTTCACGTATAATTCCACCACGTACATGGTAATAAAGCCACGCTTTATCTTGAATCTTGCTTTATCTCTGACAAAACTTAGAGCTTTTACCTTGCGGAAGCTGAAAACTTCCGCGAGGTGAGATGACATCTTTATGAACTGCGAAAGACATGATTAATTGTCACCGTAATTCAGTCGTAAAAGTAGTGAATATATCACAATGAAGATTATTGCTTTTATGTGCATTTAAAAGTCAGGTATAAATTAGACAAGTTAGGCTAAGCATAACTTTTATTTAGTTTTTGGGCAACAGTAGGTAGGCGAGATCGCAGGTAAAACGGGGATACTTGCTCAGTCTGGGTCCTACTGGAACTTTCTTTGGCGCTGCTATTACGCATAGGCGATAGGCTAGAACCTTCTAGTGAGTTAGCGTAATGTGCCAGACCAATTCGCGACGTATTGTCGTAGGTAGCTCTAGACGTCGAGAGTAGGTAGTCACTCACAAGAAGAAAGGTAGGTCGCGTTGTTTACAATTAGCGAGACAATCTAGATTAATCTCTAATCCCCACAAGTTTACCTTCCGAACGTTAAAATAATGTGTTTGTGATTATACTTTTTAATTATGTAATTAACGGAAATTTACTTATATCAATGATCTTAAGTGGTAAATAGCTCCCACTTAGATCAAGAAGACTCTTCTGACGTTATGATAAAGTCATGTATCCTAACTAACATGGAGAAATATAACATTTAAAAACCACTCAAAATTTTTCATGTTAGTGTATGTATGCATTTCCAAATAACAATGAAGGTACGTCACCTTCCAATATTGTTATTTTTTTTTTTGATAATGTGAGTGCCACACTGGAGTCCCAACTGCCCCCAACCGTCTGGAGCCAAGGGAGAAAGGCATCCTTAATTGGGATATGCTGTGAGACTGAAGATAGAGGGAGGGGAAGGAGATATAGTTGAGAAGGTAGGGAAGTACCTGGCTTTAGTTATTTTAAGCATTTCATTTACAATTTGGGAGGCGGTTATGGATTCCGCCAAGCTGAGAACCATTTGCTCACCTGCTACGTGGCGGGCCGGAATGGGAGACACCAGTTGAGGGAAAACTTTTGACCTCTCCAACAGGACAACAGGACTTCAACCCGTCGCCTTGTGTCGTAGAGGAAGAGATGAATTATTCATACGTCCGCCACTCCTAGACATACTGACCCCCAGATAATGACCTTTCCCTTTCCAGAACGTTTACTCCTACCTTTCTTTAAAGATCCACCAACAACATCCCCAAAGATACCATAAGCTCTGGGGGAAATTATGGTCATCTGGGCCACCTATGTGGAGCTACTGTAAAAAAAGCAACTTTTCATTTCTGAATGGCGGTCTTTCACCAACGCGATACTGATAGTATATAATGTACTATACATTTTCTTTAAATTATTGATTGTGAAACACACACAAATTATTTAAATACAATTTATTTTTACCATAACAACTTTAATCGGCAAGTGGATTGAAGAAGACGTCAGGGCCACCCCAAAAGTAACATTACCTTTTATTTTATTTATTTGATTTTACGCCCAGCTGGGCTATTACACGGATTATAAGAACAGAATATACCTAGTGAGCTATTGGAAATTATACACAATGTTTCTAAAGCATTAAATAACATTAAGCTGATAAACTAAATATGTAGAAAACAGTAATGTAAAATAAAACAGAAACTAGAACAATACTCCACATAAGAAAAATCACTAAAATTAACAACTCTATTAAAATTCAAAAACGTGCTGGTATAGAATACGCTTATTTCTAAAAATGGAGTCAGTAAATATATCAATAGTACCACCAAATTTGCTGCCCGAATCGTGCATCCTATTGGTTTTGTGTTGATAGTTGTTTATGCCTGCACTGGGTTATTTTAGGAATTGAAATAACATAATTCTACGTATACATCCGCGAGCTGAACTGCCGAACTGAACCTCAATTTATGAGAAAGAAAAAAATGCAAATGGCCCGAAACGCCGCTCGCAGTTGCTTCGTTTTTTCCCGCAATTCGTGGTACGGTTCTCGTTTCGGTTCGCAAATGTATACGTACCCTAAGAGGACATTGTGTGCTGCCATGTACAAACGTGAATTATACATGGCTTGTGTTGCTATACCGTGTTGAGAATCTACCTCTCATCTGTGTCTACCCTGTGGAGAAACTACGTGATGGTTAATAATTACTACATTTATTTACTACGGAGAACGTCAGGTTTTTGGTCCGGATGTTGTGATTATAATATACAGGGTTTTCCAATAAGAGGTGTTATTTTGAATAGTCCGCTATTTCGGAAGATTTTACTTTAGAAGCTGTCATTTTTTGACATTTGACAAGTAGAAACTACGTCATTAATAAAAATGGAACGATACATGCTTTAACAACGCATTGAAATTATTAAAATTCACTTGAGTGAATCAAATGCAAATCATCTTGAGTGATGAGGCCCATTTCCACCTCGGTGGCTTCGTCAACAAGCAAAATTGTCGCATCTGTAGCTCGGAAAACCCAAGAGTTATTGTTAAAAAGCCTTTTTATTCTCAACGTGTGACTGTTTGGTGCGGTTTATGGTCCGGCGGAGTCATTGGACCTCACTTTTTCGAAAATGAGACTAGAGCAACAGTTACGGTGAATTGATTGCGCTATCGAGAGATGATTAATGATTTTTATGGCCGAAATTGGATGGTATTGATCTGTCACTGTTTATTTTCAACAAGACAACAAAACAACCATTGATATTTTACGATTGAATATCAAAATAACACCTCTTATTGGAAAACCCTGTATATATTCCAACTAGGTTGAATAGTCTCGCTCCATTGTATTTCAAGGTCTATATCAGGGCTATAAAGGTGAAATTTTTATAAGGAGACTTTCGTTCAACGGTGCCTGAAATAGGTAGATAGTAAACATTCTACTCGCTTACAGTAATTTCAGAATGACGCCAATTATATTTCTGTGGAATTTCAGTTTAATTTGAGAAACCTACTTTCTAGTCAAATAATTCAAGCTTTAGTTAGAAAGTCTAAAGAATCATTTTATTTATTTATTAACAAATATTTTGTGCTGAGAATGACTATTTAATTATAAATATATGATATAGTTTTTTTCTGAGAGAATTGTAATATAGTGTTTTCAGAGTAGTTCTGTAGTTTCGATTTCAGTCAGTATTTGGTGTCTGTATATTTTCTATTTCTAATATATCTATGTTTTTTATCCAGCTTTTTATTTTACATTTAAATCTTGTAATGTTGATATGATTTGCGAATGAGAGTGGGATTTTGTTGTAGAATTCAGTGCTATAGTAGCTTTTTGTCCTGTTGATTAGTAAAAAAAAAGTTTCTAAGATTATTGATAAAAATAATACTGATGGTATAATTTCTAGATATAACATGTATTTTTTGATATTAAAAAAAACATTACATATTTATGTACTGTGGTTTGGTATGTGCTAACATAATTTTTTATCGTATGTAAGATACGTTCATACTAACTAATATTTAAAATTACAAATTACAAATATTAATAATTACACTTCACGCATTTTGTCACTTCTTTTCAAAATTTTAACGCATTTTCCTCTCTTTTTATATCGGTCGATATTTCTTGAAAAATCTTCACAGCTCTATACACAGTGTCCGGAAACTCGTAGTACAAGCGGGAAACTGGATAATCTACACCACATGGGGAACCCAAATAAACATAAAGTTTTTTGATTTGAGCATTTTCACAAAAAAAAAAACCAAAAAAAAATATTTTTCAGCTATTTTAGGGTTAAAGTTTTTTCTGGTGTTTAGGGTTGAGCAACAGATGTTTTAACCCTGCAGAGCAGAAATATTTTATGATTACACCGGATTAAATGAAGGGTGATTTCAAAAAAATGCTTCAAATCCGAGTTTCTTCATTTGTTTTACTTTCAAATAGTTTTAATTAGTTGGGTACTTTGATCTTCAGTAATAATTTATAAGAATTTGATTTTAAAAAAATCAACTTCTAACTCGATTTACTCGATAACGAAAGCTCAAATCAAAAAAAAATATACTTCAAAATCGACTCCAAATGTGATGTAGATTCACCAGTTTCCCGCTTGTACTACGAGTTTCCGGACACCCTGTATAGTAATAAGTTCTGTGAGGGTAGCCTTTATTTTCTTCTTGTATGATTATATGTGTTGATATTTATTAAGTTTTCGCAATAATTCTGAACATTATATGTGTTATAACTTGTTCTGTTAATCGTGAAACAATTTTAAAAATAAGTTACTTGGCTGAATGATCAGTGTTAATACATAAAATCATTTTTTGATAAAAACCGAGAAGGAAATCACCGGTGACCGGTGAGAGGTACGTCTCTCAACATCTCGTATATTGACATTATTAGTTACAATGGTAATTTATAGTTAATATAGTAATAACCTAATAACTTCTGGGAAAACAAACATGCTTCCAGTCGGGTACTCCTCTACCTTACTCTTCCTCATCACCTTCCCTTAAGCCTTAAAATATTACTGATTTCGGGTAGGTTGGAGAGTTGTACAGTTTTTACAATTTGAAAAAATGTAGTTTTAAATTCTGATTTTAATTCATTCGGTATAAAATTTAACACATTTTATAACTTGTGAAACCAACTGTAGACTCATTGATACGTATGAGCAATTGATATAATGACGTTGAACGCATCACTGTTTCGCGATGACAAGTGCATCTTTTCATGCAATCATTCTTGTTTGAGCAGTGATAGAGATAAGATTTGCTCTGCTTCTGTTGGCAAAGTTACTACAAACTCTCTTCAAAGAGATTTCTCACGGGACACTTGAGTGCAGTGAAGCGTGTTTTCGAGGTGATTTATGTTTTTGGAATCTACCTAAAGAACAAGTTTATCTCCAGGATTTGGAAAAGCCTGACGCTATCGATAACTCTTGTGAAAACAAACTAAAACTAAAACCTTTGACAATAATTCAACGCATCAAAAAGCTTACTCTTTAAAGATATTAATTTAATTATTATGGAACCCTTTGAATCATGGAAATATTCACGTAATTTTTGGGTAATTTTATTTGTGTGTTTATGCCTCCCAAGAGCAAGCATTTTCTTCGAAATCGATAGATCTTACATGGTTGGAAAACATGGTTACAATTCTTTGGTAGACTACGATTTTTTAACATCTAATTTTACAATGCCACCAAACAGGCAAAATGTTCAATTCTCGAACATAAACTCGCGCAGAAGACTTCAAAGCAATCGAAAGAAAAACAGGCAACGATTTTTCAGAATAAACACAGCGAAACGTTTCGAACCTGGCGACGATTCGTATGCAAATTTATTTTCCAAGAAAATGTCTCAAAATCCGAATTCAAGCCTTGTTGTAAATGTAAATAACGAGATTAATGAGAAGAATACATCTTTAAATTCTCGTTACGCCATCGTGCAATTTGTGGAAAAAGGCTCAAAGAAATACAAGGAGAGTTTTGGTGGCGACTTTAAAGAAAATGACAATTTATTCGAACCAGAGAAATCACAGACGCCGGTGAACGAAAGTTATTTTTATGAAGTGCCTACGATCCCGAGACCTCCTGTAAATAAAAACTATGGAAATGTTGATGAGGCAGTTGTCTTAGAGAGGAAACCAAAATTTTCAGATTATATCCAAGTACCAGATAATGGTAATAGAAATTCCACTTTGAAGTCTAATAAGGATGTCAATTTGTCAGAAAGTGGAAGAAGTGTTTCAAAGGCTATCGTTTTTCCTGATGCTGACGTCTCCTCTGGAAGGTTCTTGAGTATTTTTGAAGTGGTTAACTTCAACAATGTGGACTGTTTATCCAGCAGTGGTTTGAAGGGTACTTGTCTTCACAGATTGGAGTGTTCTTCTATATCTGGAACTGAATCTGGCGATTGCGCTGATGGCTATGGG
Organism: Hesperophylax consimilis; assembly: GCF_061612785.1. Taxonomy (NCBI): domain Eukaryota; kingdom Metazoa; phylum Arthropoda; class Insecta; order Trichoptera; family Limnephilidae; genus Hesperophylax; species Hesperophylax consimilis. The sequence goes on from NC_142846.1 coordinate 5,335,053, forward strand.
GTATGCTGTGTGTGTAAGTTTTTTATTATTATTATTTTAATCATGCCACTAAGACTGAATAGCCAATTAAATATCGTTAACTCAAAGGCGAAAATATGATTTTTCCATGAGTTCGACAAAAATGTTTTATGTCAGCGTTTCTTGCGCTGGCAAGGTGCCTAATTTTCAGATATTCAGATATTTTATTTTATTAAAAAAGGACACTAAATTTTTAAGCTTCAGTTAGCAACAATTAACTTGATTAGCGTGGGACTTTCTAAAAAGATCTCAGGATGATATCAAGATGGATGGAAAAAATCTGAAATTCCGCAAAATGCTAAAACCGTGTGAATAAATTACTCTATAGTCAAGACTTAATTATTCTAATAATTACTTATTTTTATGGTATTTTATAAAATATATACTTTAAATATGTGCTTTTTAAGTGGACGGTATATTATGGTGTAAAGAAAATGCATATACACGCTCGCTTGTACCTAGATTGCGTGTACTTGGCAATATTTTTTAAGAAATTGTAGATTTGTTCAAGAAGGCTATAATAGCATACATCAAATAATGTATCACTCATCGATTGTATATATCTGTACTCATTGGCTAAATTGTCTCCATGATAACTGCTGCACTACTATTATAAGACAAATCAGAAAACAAATTTGCCTGAAGCCTAAAATAATCTCTGTTTTATAGGATTTCAGATTTTCAATGAACTGTCGAGAGATGTTAGAGAAGCTAAATGCCTTGGTGCTTTTCATGGGTTATTCCTAAATAATATAAAGAAGTGTTAGATGTAGTTTAAAGTGTACCTAAATGTCATAGAAATTAGTTTTTAGTAGTTGGTAAAGGTTCATACTAGATAAAAACATGTAATTTTTATAACTATATAAAAAATTAAAAAATATATAAATACGCTTATAGGCGTAAAAATAAAATTAAAAAAAAAGCAAATAAGTTCAGGAACAACTTAATGCCAATTCGAAGGTTATACCCATTAATGTTATATATCATTGAAGAAGAAGATAATAATAATACGTTTAATAAATAGGTCTCAGTGGTCAAGTTGGTTAAGACGCCTGTCCCGGTAAGACAAAAGATCGTGGGTTCGATTCCTAGTTGTGATCGTTATCTTTTTTTATTTTTCTGTTTCTTGTTCTGTTTCATGTTTCGTTAAGATTTATTAGTGTTGTGTTCCCACAAACATTTCTCCAAATCGTCGTGGAAGGAGATTTTAGAGAATAAGTTCCTTATATTAAATCAGGGATTTTTTGAATACTTCGCGTAGTACAACAGTGACTTCGATGGTCGACCTAACTAGGAGCTGGCTAAATGAGATCTGCAAACATCATGTTTGTCTGGAAGCAGCCTAACTGGCCCTAACGACTACTGACTACAAGCTTCCATCTTGCGGTCTTCCAAGCAAAGCTCTTTACACTGCCCTCTATGAGTAAATCTGTGAAGCTCTTAGCTGACTCACTTCGCAACAATTTGTATTATCTTCTTCATCAATAACAAATAATTTGATTTGTTATTATTAATTATCACTTGAACAGATATCGTAAATATTGTGATGCAACATTATTTGCAACGATAAGTTTCCTGTCGTTCTATTTTGTATGAAATCATGGAGAATTGATGAAATCATCTGAAAATGATTCAACAAACCATACTTTTAGTATTTACGTTTACATAAATCTAAAAAAATTAAGTCAAAAATTAGTATGATTAAAAATTTAACTTAAGCATGGTGAAATTATATATGGGTAGTTAATTTGCTCTTGCTTATAAAAGTTTTTAGAAGTTCAATGTGGCAAAAAAAATGGATCCCTCTTTTAAATGAACAATTATTTTCGATGGTACTATCCATCTTCAGTTGTCAACTATGCTGCCAATTAATGTTAACACTTTGTTATTTATGGACCGAGGATAATTGAAACCGCGAATATAAACACATGATAATATTAAATAAATCATATTTGACAGCTCTGAAAATCTCTTGCCAGGTGTTCTGTAAAAAAACACGGTTCAAACAATTTTAACGTCCGACTTATTCGCATTGATGTTGTCTTCTACAGTGAAATTTCATATTTTTTCAAAATTATCGTATAAATTAAGAGCATGCTGAGAATAGAATATTTTTTGGAAAATAATGATATTTGCCACCGGCCAAAAAGCGCGTGACATCGCCGTACGTGCGCGGCGGTATTGCAGCACTGCTGTGCGAATGATGAATTATTGAACCTATTTGTGTATCACGTAACGTCACTTGAAACCATTGCATACATTTTACCTTTGTTTTCTTTGAAGGCTCATAACTTAATGTTTTTTTGAGAAATCGAAAAACTAATATTGTTGTCGTTATAACTCTTTAAATATAATACAATTTCATAAAAAAAATGTCAAACATCATTCGGTTGCAAATAATTATTTTTATACCGGTACAAAAAAGCATTTCTGTAAACGTTACACCTATCCAAAAATAGCTTTATGAAACATTCAAGGGGTGAAAATGGTATTGCTGTCTAAAGCAGTCACGCATACATATCTATAAGCTACAGGGAACATTACTTTTCCCGATACTTCAAAAGAACTCCTTGAGAAAATCTTAAAAACTTTGCTATCAAAATAAAGATAGACGATCAGTTGTTTTTATATCAGAGCTTCTTAGTCTACTTGAGGTTTCCTTAAAGAAACAAAGCCACGATGTTCACTAACATAGAAAGAAAAATTATTTTTGATATTAATTTTCATCTCCATTGCGAGATTTTTATTGGTTTTAGGAATTTCCAAATAATATTTAACTGATTAAAAATTTCCATTTATCATTTAGTGGTTTAAAAAAAAAGTTGTTTTAGTCTTCAATAAAATACTAGCAGAAAAATAGTTTTCCAGTCTTTAACACTGTTAAAGGTACTTCAATAAAAGACTAGCAGGAAAATAGTTTTCTAGTCTTTAACACTGTTAAAGGTTCTTCAACAAAGATAAATTTTAATACTAATAAATTTTAGATACATTTCTGCACCTTTGCTAATTTCATGGGCTTTTAAGTAACTAAAAACTATTAGAAAATTTTTGACTTTTTTAATGTACCTACTAAATATAATATATAAAGCGTTTCGCAATGTTTTTACAAAGTGAATATCTCTGCTTCTCTTATCCATGGTTGATTGTTGTAAACAAACTTAGAGTTCTATGTTCATTATGTTCTAGTTCTATTTCATAATGCACCACTTTTCATACAAATCAGTTCAAAAGTTAGTCATACAAGACGGCTACCAGGCAATTTCTGTACACTGAACTCAGTCAGAAGCTCTCAGATCAAATTATGACTTTTGGCCAGCCTTCCAGAAAATGCCTAAAAAAAATTTGTGGTTCGATTTTTTTTCATCTCAATACCGCACATGCGTTGCAACTACTCCTAATCATCTGGAGCCAGTAAGACTATGTCATCCCCAATCAAATTCACCGTTTACTTCCAATGATTGGGAAAAGAAAGTTGACAAATTACCTAGCTATTCAGCTATAGTCACTAATACGGCTAAAGTAATTTCAAGTGACGATACAATTCTGAATTCAATTATTACACACGCGTACGTTCCACTCTGGAATGTGCGGCAAATATACTATACACTATTTTAAACAAATTAATAGATTGTGAAATAACCCGACATTCAAATAAAATCTACTTTAAGGCGATGCCATACGTAGTAATTCAAAATCATGTGTTTTTGGTTTGAAAATTTGGTCGTCTAGAAATGTTTCAGATGCTTTAATTAAATACTGCGAGTAGAATACATTTTGGCCTTTGAAATAATCGAGTATTTTATAGATAAGTCTTTTTATAAGCCCAGAAAAAAATAATGTATAAGGCCTATGAAAACTGCTTTAAAGTTCAAAATCTCCTACTTACAAACACATTTTCGGTTATAATTTTATTGTATAATATGGCAGATTAAGTTATTTATAAAATGATCGAAAAAATTTTAAATATTTATGCCTAAACTCCACAAAATAACATAAAAAGCACTTTTTGGCCATGTTTTTTTCTTGCATAAATCAAAACAGGCGGATGGTGTTAAGCGGGAGTTTAAACCTTTTCGCCATCTACGTAAGGGTTGTTATTGATAGCGGCTCAATTTAAAATATTACACGACGTAGTGCATCGCCTTAAATTGCAGTCAGTGGATATTGTGTTGAAGCTATGCTTATTTAACCATCACTTCAATGGAATGCGAAGATAGACAAGTAAAAATGAAAATAACTTTATTTTAGGTAACATGTTATTTTTTACGTTTATTTTGATTTTTCGAAGCTCAAAAGATCATGATGAAAATGTGAACTAAGAATAGTTTTGTTGACATTAAAATTGAAATAAAAGATTCCAAACAAATAATATCGCGAGATCAGACTTCACCGTTTTTTCTTCAGGCATAGATTTTTACTTAACCTACCGGCGGGAGCGCATGGTGAATGACACATCTAAAGTCCAATATTTTCATCAAAATATATATTTTTTTAATTTATTATAACATAAAAGATAATTATTTAAATGATCACAATAAGTACATATTTCAAATTACAATTAAAACATATTTACCTTTACAAGAGTCTAACACTCGTGTGTAAAGGGAAAAAAATAAAAGTTAAAACATAACATACACAATCTTATGTATATGAGAAGAAAAAAATTACACATAAAGTGAAGAGATTTTTTTAAATATAATAATATAAAAAAAATAATATAATACGCAAAACACTTCAATTATCTCAACCAAACGTATGTTGACAAAATTAAGTCAAACAAATGGTTGAGTATTGGAGAGTTGAGCGCAGAAATAGAAGGATTTATGCTTGCAATTCAGGATAGAGTCATTAATACTAAAAATTATAGAAAGCATATAATCAAAGATACAAATCAAATTGATGATTTGTGTAGAAAATGTTTGGCTTTTCCGGAAACTATAGAACATATTATATCGGGATGTTCTATATTAGCACCGTCCGAGTATACATTTAGGCACAATCAAGTTTTAAAAATAATTCACCAAAATTTGGTAATTAAACATAACTTGATTGACTGCCGTAATGTAGTACCATATTATGAATACGAACCAAATTCATTTTTAGAAAACGAATTTTATAAAATATATTATGATAAAACTATACTAACAGACCGAGCGATTAGTCATAATAGACCCGATATAGTTTTACATGACAAAATTAAAAAAATAACTTATATCATTGATGTTGCTATTCCAAATTCCTGTAATATTCAAAAATCTGTTAGTGAAAAAATAAGAAAATACACAGATTTAGGAAATGAAATAAAAAGAATTTGGCATTCTCAGACTATAAAAATATTACCATTCGTTATTTCGGCTACTGGCATTATACCTAGCTCTCTAATTAAAAATTTAGGCGTATTAGATCTATCAAAAAATTTATATATAAAGATGCAAAAGTCGGTCATTTTGAATACATGTAGGATAACAAAAGATTTTTTAAATATTTATGTTGAGGGATCAGTAGGATTTATAGGCCCTGTTAGAAGTTCTACCGAGCCGAACCCTCTGATATGAAAATATCTGGAGACGGTGAATTTTTTTTTCCCATTTGATATCTGGTGATTTGACGTGTTGTTGTTCTTGTATTGTTTTGTATTTATTTTACTTATATAATGCACTTACATAGTGTTGATTGACTAGCTGATCATTTGTGGAAAAGTGAGTGGAAGGGTTAAGTTTTTCCTTTGGGGAAGACTTAACCCGGACAACTAAATCGGAAGTTTAAAAAAAAAAAAATATAAAACGAATGCACTAAAAAGTTTTAATGCATGTGAGTAATGAGATGTCATCGTGATTCTAATTAATTAGGTATTTAAGTAATAATGTTGTCATGTTTATGTGGAAAATTAAAGTTGAAGACGAATAGAGTTGTTCTGTATAATTCACATTTATTTAAAGAATCATAAAATACTGCTAATTGTCATAAAAACATGAAATAATACTTCTGTAATGAAGAAAAACAACCTTGAATAGAAATATTTTCAACCGGCCCGGGCTATGTTGACATCTCGTTTGGGTTTATTCTTCGGCTTGCTAATTCCTCCACCACAACACACATTTTCCGCTTTCTGTGGTATAATATTGTCAGGTTATTCGTTACCCGAGAGTGTTTGTCTTTCTTTAAAAAAAATACATTGGATGCTCTAACAGCATTATTAAAATGAAATTGAAATGAATAGTATATTTGAAAAATATGAACATACACTATGCATTCATAGTTTTTCTCTGTTCATCCTTCAACTTCATCTTCGACATAATTCGCTGTGGCAATGTAGGTTTATGTCCGGCAATGTTTAGCATACTATTTCCCGAACAAAATGATTTTTTAAAGTGTGCTTGATACATGTAGACAGCTGATGAAAGAAGCAAAATATGTCATCTTCACTTATAACACACACCACACACGGACAAAGACACTTTCAATACTACGCAACCAAACTTTTTAACACTATGCCCATTACTTTGAAACAACTAATGACTACAAATACATCTACAAACTTTCTCAAAAAACATATCGTAGCCTGGATAAAAAATCAAGATATTCACTTTATTCGAAAGATTATAATTCCAAACCAAACACAACCAAAATATGATAAATAAAATTAAATATTATACACGTTCTTCAAGAATTATCCAAAAATTACATACACGCACATATATATCTGTGTTTTCATGTTTCAATATATGTCTGTGAAAAAAAAAATAAAAAAATAACTTTCTACTACAACACATAAATACCTGTCACACTTAATCACAAACACGTTAACACCTCAGCACAGTTTCTCCTAGTGAGGTGTTCACGTAACATACAATATCACCCACACACAGTTTTACCTATATCAACCTATGTTCTTTATTTTTTATACCTTTTTTCTGTACTTTTTTCTCTGTACTACAATATAAACCACTGTAAAAATTTGTAAAATGTGTATTCAAGAATAGACATAAATAAATAAATGCATACCTTGCAGAAATAAATAAGTAAAAATGTATTTTAAAAAAATAAAAAGAGAACAAAAATCTAATTTTTGTGAAGTTTTTTAGACACGAGAAGCGGTCGACTAACATGAAAATAAAGTGTAGAAGGTGATGTGTGATAAGAATAATGCGTATCAGGAATATAAAATAATAATATTATTATAAGCGGCAGCGTGTCTCACTCTGTGCAATTAGGAGTGAAGCAAACTGAAAATACCGAGAGTAACGGGACCGGGCGCGCGCCTCACTCACTGCGGCAATTCGCGACCTCTCATTTTTGTAAAACGATTGTGATAACAAGATAATGGAAATAGAATGAAATAGGATTACATTAACCTTCCGAGACATTTTGTCTATTCCTTCATCTCGCAAAATACAAACAACTGGGAAGTGTGAATGCCGCACGCAGCGCGGCCGCGCGCCCGCCGGTAGGTTGAATATGAAGTTATGATTTATGGCGTTGAATACTTTTAAATAATTTTACTTTATACTTTTGAAAGTAGTTCAAACAAAGTTACCCCATTTCGTTAATTTTACTTTGTTTGCGTAGGCAGTTGACGACAATTCAATAAGCACAATTTATTTTTGGTCTTGCGATGGCAGTATTTTTATATTTTTCAATGTTTTTTTTAATTGAGTTAATCCAAAAAAGGTACCTTTTTTTAAGAAAGCCTGCTTTCACTAAGCGAAAAGCCATTATATGAAAAGTTCATTACACAAAGTGCTGCTTTAAAGTGTTAGAAAGCAATTTTATATTTAAGAAAACAGCTAAGAGATTTAACTTTTTTGTGCTCAATTGACAGGCAAAAACAATATAAGACCACGAGGATATAGTACAGGGTGTATCGGCACGTACCCAACAAACTTTAACCAGCTATTCCTTAGCATATTTGGAGTAAAAAAAATTATGTGCACTTTGCTGTCCGGTAACGTTTTTTTTAATAAAAAATTTACTATTCATATTTTCACCACATGTCACCACTGTTTTATCCTTTGTCAAAGTTTAAAAACCCATCTGGCAATATTTTATTCGAATTCCGTTGAATAATGTACGTGTGTACCTATATTGGCGCGCTTTTACAATCACAACGAAATGGCACGGCACCATTCGTCTCATTTTTAACTATTATTATTTAGTGTGTGCGAAAGAGCGAAGACGCTCTTCGACTTACTTGCTAATAACAGCTGTTGAACACGAAAAGCAATTCCAATGACAGTGATGTAGTGTGGAAATTTTTAATAATAGATTGTGACGCAAAAGGGAATGGTGGAAGAACTAGGGAACGGTAGGGAAGACAAGGCACCACCAAGTGAATCAAACACCTACTTGATTCGATGTAATATGATGCATGGATTTATTTTATTTTATTTGGATTTATGCCCAGCTGGTTTTTTACATGGATTATAAGAACAGAATATACCTACTGATCTATTAAATATTATTCACAAATTTTTCAAAGTATGATATAACGTTACTGATAAACCAAATATGAAACAATATTACTAAAACATTTGACAATAATGTAATATAAAACAGAAACTAGAACAATACTATATATAAGACAAATCACTAAAATTACATTACCAACACTACTTTCATTTCAAATTGTTGGAATAGATTACGCTTAGTTCTATAAATGGTGTCAGTAAATATATCAATAGTATTCCCCCAAAGTTAGTGATTGTGTCTGGTATAAATTCCTAATACACTTAATTTTTTTAGATTAATACATATAGGAAAATACCTAATATAATATTTGCCAAAAAAAGATATTTAAATACAAGTATTAAAAGAAAAATAAAAGATATCAATAGGATTTTCCTTTTGAATCTATCCTCGCTGTGGCAAAATATATTGAAATCGCAAGAGTGCGCAAACTCTTGAAAAATTAGGACATCTGACCTTACTTGTTAAGATTCCATAAGATATTTGGGCAAAAGAAATACAAATTTGTGCTTTATCGCTTCCCTGAATTATTGAGACGATCAGTTCCAATATCGGAAATGTAATTTAAATTCAAAATAAATCCGATTTCAGTGAACCAGATTAACAATCACTCACAGACAGACCCACGTATTTGTTTATATATATCTAATAAAAAATATCCCACATTCCTGTTTCAAGATTGAAATCGAATAACGAAACGCAGGATAAAAGAATGGCCACAGCGAATTTGTATGAATGAATGAAATGGCTACAAATAACATCATTCATAGCTAAATGAACGGAACGCGTTAGAAAGAGATAGCAATTCAAAGAATATGTGTAAGGGTGAAACGGCTATATTATTTTGAACGCCCTTTGTTTCTCTTGCCTCCTCGCGACAACAGTTGAGAGCTCAGCATAAGAGCTCAGACCAGCTCAGACTGCTCACCGCGCACATACTCGCCAGTATGTGTATATGGATACGTAAATGGGCTGCTTTTACCCTGTTTCTGCGTTCCCTGTCTCATTTTATTATATTCGAAAAGCATTGTTTTTATTGAAATAATCAGGGATTTTTGAGTACACGCGAATAGAAAGAAAGTTCTTAAGATTTAGGTTTTGCTGGAGAGTAATTTGTGCACATCTCGAAAGCACAGAAAGGTATGTTTTTCATACAAAAAGTGCGTAGAGTGACGTGTTTGACAACTTGTCATTCCGACGGGCTTATGTGCGACCATTGTGCGATACTAAACTCAGTAAATCACCCGTTTGTCCACTGGACCCAGTTCAGTGCAAACACCGGGTTTTTTTAGTAACAACGCCACTATTATTGCACACGGGTTCCTATTTTTTATAATTTTGTAATTACCTACCATTACCAGGTCTGTACTACTTATGTTATGTTTATGTTATGTTCTGTTTATGTCGTATAATCATCTGTATATTTATCTACTCTCCGTTGCTGTATTTGTTCATAAATTTGTCCATTTCATGGAACTGTAGTTATGTTAGTATGTTTGATACTGGTATTGTAATTAACCTACTGTTAACACTCTAGTACTTAATTTGAAAAATAAATACATATTATATTTTGATAGTTTTACTAATCGACCGTTGTAAGTTTAACTACGCCTCTATTCGATGAATAAGAACAAAACTTATGGGTGAAAGCTAAACAAATATTCAAACAAAAAATTATACCACGTTTATTACTTGTAACAATAATGATTTTATGGTGACACTGAAGCAACTCTAGTTTATATGCATGGACCATAGAGATGCAATTAGAGGCGCTACCGACTACCAATTAATATATTGACAAAACTTGTTCCACTATTAGAACGCGATAAGCGGTGCGCGTAGAACGGATTCCGTAGTTTTAGTTTAGCGCATTGGGAGAGTTTGAAATCGGCTGTAGGTAAAAAATCGGAACCTGTTTTTTCGCTTCGTGTCTCATCTAAATATAGTACATCAGTGGAATGGACCGGTATCCCAGCGTTTTGAATTTGTTTGCTCTGACTGCTTTCTGTAATTGACTAATCTATCACTTAATCGAGAAATGTCTTCATTTCAGTTCAGTACACCTGTGGGGAACAAACGTCCTCCAAGTGTTCGATCTTCACCAACCCTGGATTCCCGAGTCCTTCACAAGAAAGGCTCGCTTGTACCCTCACAGTTTACAAAGCAAGCCCTGATGTTACGCAGTTGATGCTGGACATAGTACAAATGGAGGTCAGTGATTCTACAAATTCTGCTGTATAGTTCGTTGCTTTGGCAATGAATAAACTTTCTCCAACAACGTGACATTTAATTTATATAACAGATGCCTATGTAACCTTAGAGGCCGAGAACCTTAACCCTTCGATTAAAACATGATAATCACTGTCAAATATCTATTGGTTCTTGCAAAATAGTATTCAGAATTAATTTGATTTTTAGAAATCTCGTAGTCGCTGCCCACCCGGGCACCTAGTAAATTCTTAAAGTTTGAACGCTCGCACGGTTTACTGCTGTTGCGCCACTATACCAGTCCCAGCGAGAGGTCGTAAGTGACGTCATCGTTCTAGTATCTTCTGTCAGGACAATCGTCGTGTCTATGCGAGCTCCCGCTGGTACCAAACGGAGAGAAATGAGTATTACCAATTTATCTCTTCAAATTATTCGTAATTCGGTTAAGAACGGGATTGCAGACTCTTAACGAACGAATTGATAGATTTTGTGATTAACTTTTAGTAAAACTCTAATGTATTATGAATTTACTAAAAAAATATCAGGTAATGGCCTGCAATCCCGATTTTAACCGGGTAATCAATAATTTGAAAAGATTTTTAATATATTAGCGATAGTCTTTTTTCTTCGTGTAATACAATATGTATGTAAAAAAAACATGACAAAGGTCACCGATTTCCTAAATTTTGTTTTCATTTTTTACTCCAAATAATGTCAGGAATCACTGGTTAAAATAAGTCAAAACGTCATTTAACACTCTGTATTATTTTGTTTTAGATGTATTTTATTATTTTATGTATAAGTATCATCGCGTTTAAAATCAACACTTATTTCTCTGTCGGTCAACTTAGTTCCTAACATTGTATTACTTAAAAAAAAATCATTTTTGTTCAATACTTTTCGAAATCCTTTCACGTTAAGTATTCCAGTAGAGTAAATTCTAAAACAAAATGTTTTCTGAACAGACATGTTATTACCAAAATAAATACAAATAACCAAAAGGTAAGAAGCTTAAAGTAACTCATATTTTAATTAAATGAATTAAGGGATTTGTGTTCAGCTTGTGTTTTCGATAATCTATTTTCCAAAATCCAATAATATCTAATCGTGTCTTTCTTTCGGATAATAAAATTGAGTATTAAGGTTTGAAATGCCAGATTTACAAGAGTACTCGTTCAACGCTTCTTTATTAAATTATTTATCATTACGTAATTTTCCTGTCTTTTTATAATTTTCCTGCGCTATAGCTAACGGAATGATTAAAAATATGCTAATCACAAAATTTTACCTGCATGTAGTACCTATACAAAATTATTTTAAATAATGAGATCGTTAAAGATTTTTAATTATTAATGTTTTATTGGTATTATATCTGAAACAAATATTTGTACATTAAATTATAAACAATAAACGTTCGTATGTTCTATACCAATCAATAAAATTCCATTATATAAATTATTGATTTAGTATTTGTACCTAAACAACATATTACAAATAACACAAATAATTGTTTAAACAAGTAAAAAGTACAGTTTTCTCTTGATTATACTATTCAAATCAATAAATTAAACTACCGATAGTGCTGGCGAAGTAAAAGTATTTAAAGTTATCAAAAGTGATTTGCATTTTATTTGTTTTCAGGTTAAATTTGAAAATGTCTACGTGAGGTATTGTGAGTTTTACAGATACTTCATATTAAAGAGTTTTACAGTGTGGTGTTCTAATTAAGTCATTCGATCTGGCCTGCGATTCTGGAGTTAAGCGATCAATCGTTTTCGTATGCGCCGCCTTCGAGTGAAAAACTACTAGTCGCCGCGACTAACTTTTTCGAATGTTTCAATTTTACGTATTCTTGAGCGTCGAACGGTCGAAGTTGGTAGAAGAGATGATTATATTGGCACCCCTGTGAATATTGTCTATGTTCCTGATGTTTTTGGGATTTCTATGGTGTGACTGTCAAACAGACAACAGTTATTCGTTATTCAAAACAGAAATGGCTGCGGGACATATTACAAATCGTCAAAAGCAACTCTTAATTAAGCTTGTAAGCTCCGATAAAGACTTAGTAAGTGGGAAATTTTCACCCATTTTTACATTTGCGGAATCCGCGCGGTAAAACAAAAATTGACAGCTAGACTATATTTTGACAGCAAATTCCATAGAAACGCCAACAACCTACCACTCGCTGCCCTGTTTCTACTGGTTGCACCCAGTAGATGTTGTGTGGAATGACTTTTGACGTTTGGCGTCAATTCAATTCAATTCAGTGCCGGCAACCCGGGCGTTTATTTATTATTAGTTATGTACATACATGATTTTTCTCCTTACCCTCCTCACTAGACAAAGTCTGTTCTGAGGCTGGTAACTAACAATTTCTAATTACATAAAAACAAATAAGTGGTTAAAAAAGAAATATAAATATTATAGTAAAAACAATAATAATAAAATAAGAGGAAAATCAGAAATTAGAAACAGAGTAGAAAAAAGAAAATATATAATTTTAGATATTAAGAATATTACTAGAATATTACTATTATTAAGAATATTCAAAGTATGTACCTTTGACCAATTTCGGGAATAGCAACGACGACCAACGTACGTACTTTCGACGGCGATTACGAGCGCCCTCGATTCAGGAATAGAGCCCTTGGGCCTCGATTCTCGACGAAGTCATTCCACTCGAATAACGAATGGTTTGACCCACTCGTTGTTCGATTGGAATGACTTTTGATGTTTGGAATATGTAAGTGTGTACCTTTAACGAGACTTAAGAATAAGAGTGTCGATAAATGTATGTACTTTCGACGGCGATTGCGAGCGGCCTGGTTCGGAGAATCGATACCCTGATGTCGTGTTCAGGGCAACGAAATGCAATATTTCTAACAGATATGATGAATCAACGAGATATTTTACGATTTTGTAAAATAAAACGTGATCAGAGAATTTTTGTGCGTTTATATAGTAGGGTAGGGTTAAAAGCACCTTAGACATGTAATTTTTTTTTTTCGATAAACGCTATATTATCAGCACTGAACTGAAAAAAACCGAATTCCACACATATCTTTATTTTTCATTGAGGCTTAGATTTATTCAATTTATATAACAAGAAACAAAAGACACAGTCCCTTTCTTTAAGTAGTTTACTTTTTTCAACCCATGAAATCACTCATTAAAAAATTGTTTTTTCTCGATTTTTCAGTTATTGGTGTTTTAAATATTAGATTACAATTGGTTTAAAAAAGATTATCCTGAGTTTATCTTAAATTAAATTCTGATATTTCAGCTCCAGCCACCCACAAATGGAACATGTGTCGAGGATCAGTTTGTTATTACTGGACAAAACATTAACAGTGTAATTCCAATTCTTTGCGGGATCAATAATAACCAACAAAGTGAGTATAATCTTAAAAAATAGTAATTATTAATATTTTTTAGATCCATGTCATTGTTTGCTTGTTCCTATACCTACTGTTATATTAATGATTAGAGATTATTTATATAATGATACTCAGAGTTTAGATTTCTTTAGTTTATTTTTTAGCCGAGTACAGAGATTATGTATTCGTGCTATCTAGTTGTGAGCTTGGATGTGCGAGAGAAATAAAACTAATGCATGGGCTTTTATACTACTATAATATATCTTTTTCGCTCTACACGAACGAAGTCTTTTTTGTCCCACACAAGAATTGATTTCTAAAAACTTAATCACTCAACAGGCAGATGGATATATTTGACATCATGGAAATTGAAAAGGCAATGACGTGTAAAAAACCTGAGTAAAATTTACTTCACTTCTAAATACATCCAAATTATATAATTCTTTGCTTCGTTTGAACTTAATTACTGCAAGAAAAAAATATATAAGTATCGGGGTAGATTGAAAAAAACATGCGTAAAATACGATCTTAGTTTAGGTTATTTAAATAATTATTGCGTATTTAGATCGGAATGAAACCTTACGGCATTCGTAATAACAAGATATTCTCAGTATCGCCTTGGTGCAAGACCACCATTCAGAAATGAAACATTACTTGAAGTGACTTTATCCGTGTTTGGTGAACAGATCTGAATATCCAGATACTTCACTACCTTCCTATACCCCATCACATTCCCCTTCCCACTACCTTAACCTCACAACATACCCCAATTGGATATGCCATAGCCTCACTGGCTTCAGACGATTGGGAGCAGTTGGGACTCTTTCATATTGTTAGAAACCAGCACCGCATCACCAGTATAAATAGGTAGCATACTTTGAAATTGCTCAAATTTGCGCCCAATCCCATATCATTGTTCGGTATTAACACTTTAAAAATCTGTAAATGTTTCAATCTACCCTACACATTGCTGTCTTTACAACGTGCAGATCTTTATAATGCTCTCATGCCCAATTAAATTTCTGAGTTCATTTCAACTCCACATTGTTCTTTTTCTAGCATAGGTCCAAAGAATTCTCGACGTCATAATAAATTTCTGAGTACAAATTCTCTGATATTTAAAGAAAAAAGAACCGGCGTACATATATATAATGAGAGTTCAATAATTTTGCTCAGGACACATTTATTTTATGCACTTTCTAAGCACATACTTACGTATAAATTGATTAAAGCGGTAGTCTTCCCGCACGATTCAATCGCATCGATGTACTAATGATCGAAAAAAAATCTATTGTTTTTTACGGCTCTTTCCTACAGCTTTTATGTCAGGAATGCTGGGTATCTGCAATGCAGGCCGGTATATACTTTTTTCGGATAATAATTTTAAGCCGCCAATACAGGCTTCTAATTCGGTCCAGGAATCGAAGAAATAATTTAGCAATGCTGGTGCTCCTAGGAAGACTTACTAGGTCTGTCTCGCAGAAAATTTGGATATTTTCCACTTGTCTTTCAACAAAAATGAAGTATTGTCAATTATCTGCATGTAATTTTATATATTTAATTAATTAAATAGTATAAAACTAAGTCTGTCGGTTTGTGCGCTTAGTTTTTCCAAACTATGCAACGGATTTTGACAATCTTTTCACCATAGTTTAGAAAATTTCTTCCGGAAGGTTTATATATAAAACATACTTATTATACCTATGTATAGAAATTGGGGAAAATTCGATGTTTTGTGTTCAAGTCGTAATAAAATAATTTCGGACACTTACATTGCTAACGCTGGCTAAACCTTATGAGATATACCAAAATAAAGTACAACCATAGACATATGAATATTAGTAGACCTGCCCTAAGTGATTAAAAGCGTATTATTCCCCACTCCCCATACCGGTTCCATTGGAGCCGGCTGGGCTCGCGTATGGCTTCCCGTGAATCTTGAGAATGTGACGTCATCATTCTTGTTCGAACTCGCGTCGAGCTATGGTCGAGGCATTTTATGAAATAACACGGCAAAATAGTCGCTTGTGATATGAAAACTTGTAAAAATAGATGTGAAAAAGAGAATAAACCCAATTGCCGTATTACATTCCATATGTAAGCATCATTTCAAGCTTATTCACGTCGTATAATATATGAATCAGTTGTAGAAACATATACTATCACATCGAGCCAACATTGGTCGAATGTAGCGATTCTCAAGTGTGCGCATCGTTGTTACTGGGAAGTAAATTATGAACACTTATAAAATAAATAAACTAAATACGTAAACAAAATATTCGACTCTGAAAATAGAAGAATTTTTTTTTGCCAAATTTGGACTTCGCAAATTTGTTCATAACGTGGCGAGTAATTTGCGCTCCCATGTAAAAATGTCTATTCATTCAAAAGCAGATTTTACTTTTAAGAACTAAATGGTGATATTATAATGCGAGATGCCTATATACTGTCAGATTGATTTATTGACGAATCACAGTCAGCTTTACCCCCTTCGTTCTTCAACAGTTGATTTTACCCCTCACTTTTAATTTCTAGTCTATATATTCATATGTCTGTGAGTACAACGGAATTGTATATCTTTAAACGACCTGCAGATAATTTCGCAATGGTATATCTCTTAAGGATTACCCCCATCAACGCCGGGTACACTTTAGCTAGTTATAATATAATGCGGTTTACTAGCCAACCAATTTATTTTGTAATTTTCTTCATCGTTTTTAAAATGTATAGGTTTTTATACCGCTTAAGCAAAATAAATAAATTGAGTTATGTATCCACAAAATAAGTTAAGCGTAATTTATATAATCCATCACTCATCCAGACATCAAAAGCTTTGAGAGTGAGATACTAAGCAAAGTTTATGTTGGTAAGAAGCACTTAAAAGTTCCATTTACTATTATTACGAGCCTCTGATAAGGAAGCCTTTAGAGGGAACGAAAATATTATGGAAATAATTTATGTTTATGTTGATTTTTCACTCATTTTCATAGGTACCATAATTTATTACTTCGAATATTATTAAGTACACGCATTATAATTTCTCTTTTGGTTTATAGCATAATGCTTTTATAGAATCCGGTGAAAATCTTAAATTCGTCTTTCGACTGAGTGAATTACAATATCTATTTATTTTATATGTATATCTTTAACGCCGTTTGGCTTTTGCATTAACTTAAGGTACAAGACATAAACTATAATACGAAAATTAGATTTGCTTAAGTAATAAAAAGCTTTATGAGCGTTTAAAACAGCAATTTAGGAGGTGGTGTTAGGTATGGGAACCATTTATTGGATAACCAACGCCTCTGCTATAGGTCACCTCAAGTAGTTCGTTACGTTTGGTGATTTAGCAGGGGTGACCGGGTTCATCGGGTGAGGTGTGTTCAGGATGCGCTTGCTTACCAGCTGCGTGGCGTGCCAGATGGGGAGAGGCTGGTTTGGGGAGACCCTTTGACCTCTCCAACTGTCTCTCGACCCATCGCCTAGCATCGTAGTGGTGGGGATATATTCATATGGCCGTCCCTCCTGGACACCCTGATCCCTAGATTCCTACACAATACTCATACCTTTTACCTTTTCAGAACTTCCTCTCCCTCCTTTTTTTCAAAAAGACCCTCCACACAGCATCCCAAAAGAAATTATTTTCCTCAGGGCCTTCTGTGTAGGGTTAGTGTAAAAAGCACAGGTTAGTAAAAATTAGTTAAGATTATAACTAGTGTTTTGAGTTAGGCTTGGTTTCGGTAATGCCGTCATCATATTTGTTAGTGACCCTCAGTTCTATCTTGTACATATAGCCTTTAAAGATACAGTTGGGCGTATTAGCATTCCAATCTTTATTTGCGTTTATCTCAAAACTATTTTTTTGTAACTAAGCCCTTGTGATCCTAAACCCAAGATGTATAAAACCTTTCTTTATCTGTGGTGTGTATTTAATAAACATTGCTTTTTATAACTTTAATAACTCTATAAATATAATAAAATCGGGGTTCAGATTTTAGGTATTCCTCCGTTATACATTTATGCACTGAATTAAAAAATAATATTTTACATGGTTATTACAAACAAAAAATCAGAGATTTTTGTTAAAAATCGGGAACAAATACACCAATACAATCAACGCAACGCAACGCAACGAAATGACACGCTATTGAAGTATTTTTTATTATATTTAATTAAAGGTAAAATTATGTTTTTAAAAAGCAAGGTTTTAATGCAAAACACAGAGAATAATAAATTATTAGCCTGGAACACAAATCCGTGGGCTAACTCAGAAAACGTTAGCCCACGTCAATTTATATGCCATATTTGTAATCGAATGAAACCGAAAAATAAATAACTAAGATTTTTGTTATAAATTAATAATTTCGTAATTCATTTATTACTTTCAGTGTTCGTTGAAATTGGAGATTCACCCGGTCCATTCTACCTGTCCGTTTTATCCTCCGAGCCCGCCCAGCGCCTGCTGCAGGTAGGGCTATGCCAAGTATCGGGGGGCACCGGTGCGGCTCCGCGGGGCTGTCTGCAGTTCTACCAGGGGGTCGAGGGGCTGCTGGAGTCCTTCAATTACAGGATCAGTGGGAATCTTCCAGGATTTAGAGAACCTGGATATTTTGTAAGTGAGAGATCTTTCATTTCAGATAAATAACTAAAAAGAGACACTTTCATTCAAAAAGTATTCTACCCAGGAAAGCTTAAGCTTTCCGAAACCGATATTTTCCAATGGAAATAAATTAAGCACGGGAGGTATCTTCCTTTGGGGATATGGAGCGTACGGAATACGGATCCCGCTGCAGTGAGGAATTCTCAAAGTTTTTGGGGCATTCTATGTCACTTGATCCCTAAATATTATTCTTATTATACTTTTTCCCTGGTAACGTATAAAAAAGTCGACATACTTATACCTGCCGGTATCTTGAGAGAAAATCCGCTGTACTAATAATGCTATGTGCAGAGAGAATATACGGATGAAGAAGAAACTGCAACGGGCCGAATTATTTTTTTAATAATGATCCTGTTAAAAAACGTGACAGCATGCGATCTTTAGGAAAAAAATATTAGTCATTCAGAATATATCGATAACACGTGCTCTTTTCCTAATAAATATGCATCAATGTAAGTATTTCAGCATCAATATCAGTAATTGAATGAATTTGTGTTTCGCCGTCCTCTCAAAACATTTGATTTTGACTAATGTTTGTTAGGAACTCTTTCAATTCATTCGTTACAGCACCGCAATCTTATTTTTAACAGGAAAACTTATAATTTGACCAGATTTTCAACAAGTTAATAGTTTTCAAATCAGTAAGTTTTCTTCGCGTTGGGATTTGTGTTTTTCATAGTCAGCACAAAATATAACCAACTCTACTACTTATAATAATAGTTATAATTTAAACATACGTTTATTTGTCAAAAGATCAACAGCTTGTTACAAATTTGTCGTTTGACAAAAGTTCACTTTTACACTTCGTGTAAATATGTGAAACATACGTGGCCTTTTCAAATGTTGTACGACACGATTTATTCCGGCGGAACTAATTGGACACGGAATATAAATAACACTGGAGATGTTCTCCGTTGGGGGCCTAGAAAACACGGAATTCTTTACAAAAATAATATTATTTTCAAAATAATAACAATAATTAATTGATAAATACGACCGGTCGGTGGCTGAGTTGACATCGCGTTTGGGTCCCACCCAGGCGTAGTGTGTTCAATTTCTCGGCAGGTTTAGTCCTTCTTCACAACACAGACAACATTTTCCGCTTAGTGTGGTGGTAGTAGGAGATTATCAAATATTGGCAGGTTATCCGTTAGGGAATGCTTGTCTTTCTTTTTTAAAAATAAAAGAAAGAAAGATTTGTCTATCGCCGTTTTTGAGCAAAATCTCCTCAAGGGCCCTGTGATCGTATATTTATTTTATAAATTACAACGCTTTAAAAAATTAAATTATATTCGATGGCTCGCTAGGTACATTATGTTCTTAAAATTCATGGAAAGGCCCGGCTGGGCGTAAATAAAATAAAATGAAATGGAAAGACATGAATGTTGTGTTAATTTTAGAAAAAGAGGATTATTTTTTATGTGTTAAGGCAAAGCGTTAAACATTTCACATTTTGTGATATATTTATTTGAATCATTTGTGATTCTCTATGCCTAGTAGGGTAGTTATGGTTTACAGATTTTTTAAATTTTGTTTTCCAGATTTCATCCAGTTAATTAGTAATTTACTCTCACATGTATGGGGAGCAGATTATAGTGGAAACATTTTTTTACAATCGCCTTGTTCTATTGATAATCGATTTTTTTTCTGAAAATATAAATTTTACTAAATGAAAATATTGTTCATATTACATTGTAGCGTAGATAACGTGGACAAACATGACATGTATGTCGAATAATGCGGATAGCCGAAGGCCTGAAGTCTGTAATCAAACGATGTCTCCAGTAATATAAGAGTTACATTGTAAAAAACATTCACCCCTCCTACGTAAAACATCGTATATCACAAAATGATCATTTTGAGTTTTTCATGTATTTAGTTTGGATAAAATATATACTTTATGTAGGTAAATAACTTTAGATAACGTAATTTACCGTAACTCAACAATCCAATATTATTTTATAACGTTCATTATCATGAGTGATTTTACTGTAGTTTACGCGGGGCGGTGTGCGAAAAAGACACAGAAAAGTTTGCGCAAGTTTATCGCGCATTTAATGTTAAAAAAACGTTCGAATTGATTCTGCTTTTCGATAAAAGTACAAAAAAATATCATTTATCAGTAGCTTGCAGAACTGAATCAGTTAATAAGGTGCCATTACCCAGCAGGGATTCTGGGGAAAAAATGAAGAATTGGATTCGCAAGATTACGACAGTAATTTTCGTACAAAATGAAAGGTGAATTATCTTTTGTTCGTAATATAAAATAAAGTACGTAAATTAGTATTTTTTTCCTATTTTAGTAGTGAGAATCATTTACGATGGTTTACGTCGTTTTTTTAAATCGAAAAATTATTGTATTACTTTAACCCTTATAATTTTGTACGTTGGAAAATTTAACTTAAGGCGATGCCATACGTAGTAATTCAAAATCATGTATTTTTGATTTGAAAATTTGGTCGCCTTTAAGTGTTTCAGATGCTTTAATTAAATACTGCGAGTAGAATACATCTTGATTATTTCAAAAATAATCGAGTATTTTTTAGATATATCTTTTTATAAGCCCAGAAAAAAATAATGTAAAGGCCTATGAAAACTGCTTTAAAGTTCGAAATCTCCTACTTACGAACCCATATTCGGTTATGATTTTTTTGTATAATGTGGCAAATTAAGTTATTTTTAAAATGATCGAAAAAAAAATATTTATGCCTGAACATCCAAAAAATAAAATAAAAGGCACTTTTTGGCCATGTTTTTTTCTTGCATAAATCAAAACAGGCGAATGGTGTTAAGCGGGAATTTAAACCTTATCGCCATCTACGTAAGGGTTGTTATTTATAACGGCTCAATTTAAAATATTACACGACGTAGTGCATCGCCTTAAAATATATCGTATTTATGTATCAAGTATGTATTTTTTTAAAAAAAAATTTTATTGAAACATATAAACAAGGTTACAATTTTATAACAATATAAACACCAATATTTCAATCACTCTCCTAATAAAGCAGCTGCTTGTGTTTAGGAGAGGACAGCAAAATATTTTTACATTTGTTTAAATTAAACAAAAAATATTAGTAATTTACCAAAAAATAACAATAAAAGTAATAAAAATATAGGTTAGTTAATAAATGATTCAAAGAATTGAAAAGGCAAAAACATATTTCTAAACAATAAGTAAAGTTATGAGGTGGTACAAGAGTATTTTAATGTTTTTTTTTTTAATATTTTTCGTAGTTTTCTTCCGATCGTATATCAAGGGGTAATTTATTAAATAATTTTACACCCTTGAATATATAGTGATGCTGTGCTGTTGTGGTTCGTGCTAGTGGCACGGTTAGTCCTCCAACAGATATTATTCTTTTGCTAATATTCAATTGTGGTAAATTATTTTTACTAAAGAAATCTTTATGTATTTGTAGAAGTGCAATTTTGTCATAAATTTTTATAAGTGGGGGAACCGGGAAATCTTGAAAATATGTATATCACTCGTATGTGTGTATATCGGATATATTGCGATATATCGTATGTTATACTTCTGATAGTAAACATTTTATTTACGATACTTTACTACTGAAAAGTTTGTTTAAATAAATAAACATAATATTTTTGTTTATATTCCTATTACTTCACTGAAGTGCTCTTAAAGTTATTTTAATTTAATTATCCTATGGTAATACCACTAATAATGTCACATTTCCATTATTATAACAAAAATAATTAACATTACGCATGAGCATGACCTTGGTACACTCTCAAATGAGCAAACTGTGAACGAGATTAGCGAATAATTGACGAAATTTAATGTATTATGTTTCTTGATATTCTTATAATATGGATTGTTTTATTAAATAAAGAACTAAATGATAATACGAAAATCAATATCAACATATTTGGTATTATCGTTTTAGGTGAAGCTTGGTTGAAATAATTAGTTATCCCAGGTATTACAGGATATTCAAAAAATATTTACAAAATGATGATGTTGTCATTTACTAACGGAATGGTGTCGTAGTTTCTGAATCTTAAATTACAACTATCTTATAATGCATGTGTTATAGCAATTAATATATCTCTTTCTCAAGCACACATTGATACTTTTCTTGACCACCTAAATGATTTACTTCGTTCTGTACTAACACATAACCACGAAGTGATTTTATGTTGCGACATCAATATAAATATTTTAGATACGAACAATGCAAAATATCAAAAATATCTTTCACTTATGATTCTTCACGGTTTATAACCATTTATTACTTCACCGACTAGAGTTACTTCAAGAACTGAAATTCGTTTACACCACACTATGAGTAAGTCAACAGAGGATCTGCAGGACTAGTTTTACAGACCATTTTGCTACAATATTGAAATCTGAAATCGCAAATCTCCAGCATCTCATCACAAAACTACATATTATAAAAGTAAATAAATATTACAAACAGTCATATTATAAAGATAAGTTTATAGAGGTTAAAGGCAAAATAAAATTACAACCATGTGAATAAGTTTTCAGTGAAATAGGTCAAAATTTTGCTAATATATTTATTGAAGTTCGAAAAACACCAGTGAAGAATGTTTAATTAAAAATAGTAATCCAACACGTTTTGTGAAAAATGCCAGTTTTGAATTTAACCCGAAGAATTGTAATAAAGTTCTAAAGGTGATTTAAGATCTTAAATCAGGTCTTACGAGTGGAAGTGATAGTTATAGCTGTGGTTAATCATCACATTAATTCAAATAAATCAATTTGCGTGGTGTTCCTCAGGGTAGTATTCTAGGTTTTATTTTTGTCATATATTAACGACTCACTGGTACTTCAGTTGTATTCGCAGATGACACACTTTTGGTATTTTCTGGTGATATATGGGATGAACAAATGCTAAGTTCGAGGCGGAATTAAGGGCGGGAAACAGTCAAAATTTGGCTTTATCAAAACCTTAAACATGACCAAAACAAAACATATTACTTTTAGCATTTTCTCTGTCAACCTTTAGAAAAATTAGACAATATCAAGATATTTTTAGTAGATATTTTGTGATAAAAAATATTCAATGGGTTTCAAAAATAGTTATATACAGTCAAATAAACGTTTATTCACATTAAGGCCGAAAACCGATTTTCTTTCAGAAAATTTTATGATCTTCATAAAAACCTGAGTTAGCAACGTTTTCGTTTTATCAGATTAACTGTAAACCTTTAAAAAGCATTTTTGCTATCCAAGGTGAAAGTAATAAAACTTGTTTTTGAAACTAAAAATAATTATGTAATTTCAGCAACGAATTTTAATTATCTAAGGAAAGAGGTGGTAGAATTTCAGTAAAATTATTAAGTTTCCTAAAATTATTTTTAATATTAAATTTATTAAATTTATATTTCATAATATTACGGAAAATGAAGAGATTACAGAAAAGTAGCTTAACTAACAAAAAAATCTAATGTACAATCATTTTTTGGGGATTTAAAATATGAACAGTTAATTTCGCAAAGTGTGGTGTATACCCTATTCCTATTTCGTACCAGTTATACAAAAATGGTTATAGCGAATTTACGCAGGAAGAAAAATTAGTATTGGTGATTTATTAAAATCCGGTTATAAATGGGATTGTAGGTCATTTCGTATTAGGTTTTTAGAACATTCATAATATATCGTAAAATGTGTTCATGCACCTTCATTTGTCCTGATAAAACATAATGACGAAATGCGAAATAATAATGATATAAATAGAAGGATTTATGCTTGCCATTCAGGATAGAGTGATTAATACTAAAAATTATAGAAAGCATATAATCAAAGATACAAATCAAATTGATGATTTGTGTAGAAAATGTTTGGCTTTTCCGGAAACTAAAGAACATATTATATCGGGATGTTCTATATTAGCACCGTCCGAGTATACATTTAGGCACAATCAAGTTTTAAAAATAATTCACCAAAATTTGGTAATTAAACATAACTTGATTGACTGCCGTAATGTAGTACCATATTATGAATACGAACCAAATTCATTTTTAAAAACAAATTTTATAAAATATATGATGATAAAACTATACTAACAGACAGAGCGATTAGTCATAATAGACCCGATATAGTTTTACATGACAAAATTAAAAAAATAACTTATATCATTGATGTCGCTATTCCAAATTCCTGTAGTATAAAATAAGAAAATACACAGATTTAGGAAATGAAATAAAAAGAATTTGGCATTCTCAGACTATAAAAATATTACCATTCGTTATTTCGGCTACTGGCATTATACCTAACTCTCTAATTAAAAATTTAGGCGTATTAGATCTGTCAAAAAATGTATATATAAAGATGCAAAAGTCGGTCATTTTGAATACATGTAGGATAACAAAAGATTTTTTAAATATTTATGTTGAGGGATCAGTAGGATTTATAGGCCCTGTTAGAAGTTCTACCGAGCCGAACCCTCTGACATGAAAATATCTGGAGTCGGTGAATTATTTTCCCATTTGATCTCTGGTGAGTTGACGTGTTGTTCTTGTATTGTTTTGTATTTATTTTGCTTATATAATGCACTTACATAATGTTGATTGACTAGATGATCATTTGTGAAAAAGTGAGTGGAAGGGTTAAGTTTTTCCTTTGGGGAAGATTTAACCCGGACAACTAAATCGGAAGTTTAAAAAAAAAACTTTAATATCGCGATAATACATTCATTTTTTACTAAAAGGTTAACAGGAAACCCTTTTTTACTACAAGTTAAAAGGGAAACCGTTAAGGGCCTGCAGTTACGTTTTTACCTGGATTAGGAATAATTTGAAGATATTTTTAATAAATTAGCAATATTTTATATCGGTAAGTTTGTATGTGCCTAACACCATTCAACTTTCTCTGAAACCGAAATGTATGATTAACAATTTTATTGTTAGTAAGGACAAATGGAGTTTACTTCGAGGCACATTGACGTGCCCATAGTAGATTTCTAAAGATTTATTTCTCCAGTGGGTTACATGATGACATAATACAGAAAATTATAAACTTTATTTTAATTCGATTATTTTCATAGATTTTCTTTTTTTACCCTCTTTAGAGCGTCATTATTTTATATAGGAAGAAAGAAGGAGGAGGATGGAACGATATGAGAAGATGATTAAAAAAATATGTATAAATGACTATGTTAAAACATTACCATATAATACAAGGTTTTCCAATAAGAAGTGTTATTTTGAATAGCCCGCTATTATCTCAACATTAAACTTCAATCATACAATCTGTTCATAGTACAGCCACAACACCTCTTATTGGTTTTCCAATAAGGGACGTTATTTTGAATAGCCTGCTTTTTCGGTAGATGTTACTTTTGAAGCTGTCATTTTTTGATATTTGACAAGTAAAAACTATGCCATTAATAAAAATGGAACAATACAAGCTTCGACAACGCATTGAAATTATTAAAATTCACTTGAGTGAATCAAATGCAAATCATCTTGAGTGATGAGGCCCATTTTCACCTCGGTAGCTTCGTCGAAAAGCAAAATTGTCGCATCTGGGGCTCGGAAAACCCAAGAGTTATTGTTGAAAAGCCTCTTTATTTTCAACTTGTGACTGTTTGGTGCGGTTTATGGTCCAGCGGAGTCAATGGACCTTACTTTTTCTAAAATGAGGCTGGAGCAACAGTTACGGTGAATGGATTGCGCTATCGAGAGATGATTAATAATTTTTAATGACCGGAATTGCATGGTATTGATCTGGACACAGTTTACTTTCAACAAAATGGCGCTACGTGCCACACAAGCAACGAAAACATTGATCTTTAACGATTTAATATCAAAATAACAACTCTTATTGGAAAACCCTGTAGATAGTAATTACTGTTATCAAGGCATGTTTCCAATCTTAAAAAGGGTTCGATTATGAACTATCACATCTCTAATTCACGCATCGCGCACTTTTCGTTTAAATTATAGTACCAATTAATATTTTTTTCCAGAATAACCTGAATTACGCCATTTGCATAGAACGTGCCACAAATTCCTGCAGTATAACATACACCAATTCAGATGAAAATGAACAATATGAGTTCCAGATCTCAAACTACGATGCAGGTAAGCAATTAAAATTGTCTTATTTTGATGCGATACTGGACAAGAGTTATAGTTGCACAGAATCATTGGGTCTATGGCTTCATCCGTGTAAAGAAATTTTGTCATTAAGAGTTTTGGAAGAGTTCCACAGATCTGGTCACTTCACGATTCTAATTCTGAATAGTCATATATGTATTCCACATTTAATGGAATTATTTAAGTTTTATGTTCCCTAAATTAATGTTACAAGATCGCGCAAGCACAGTGCGTTTGTTGTTCCGAGATGCAGAACTAACCTACCCTTGGTAATACCGCACGGAAAAATGATAATTCTTTTAAAAACCCTGTCCACTAATTTTTTTTATTTTTTTTTATAGTGAATACCTCACAAGAGTCCCAACTGCTCCCGTCTGGAGCCAGTGAGACTATGGCATCCCCAATTGGGGGATGTTGTGAGGCTGAAGGTAAGTGGAGAAGGGAAAGAGGAAGGTGGGGAAGTACCTGGCTATTCAGATCTAGTCACTAAACACGGCTAAAGCCATTTGGAGCAACGTTTCAATTCTGAATGGTGGTCTTACACCAGGGCGATACTGGTAGTATCTTCCCCTCTGGAACGTGCCGCAAATATACTTTATATTATTTTAATTAATTAATTGTGAAATAACACAAATTAATCAAATAAAATTTATTTGCGCACGCCGGGTTCGAACCCGCGACATTCGGAATGGCAGTCCAATGCGTTACCACTGGACTATGCCGGCCGTCATATATATTTTTCACATAAAATTTTCAACATCAGTAATTTCAAATTTTAAGTATAGATTCTTTTCTAAATGTTTGTTGGTCTTACACCACGGATCGTGACGCAAATTTATACAAACACATAATATTCATACAATGATTTTTAAACGATAATTTGACACAGAAAAATAAAAAAATATAGGTAATTACCAGAACTTAAACCCAGGACGGGGCGTTGCTCTACCAACTGAGCTAATGGGACCCTATTCCTTTCGGTTATATTTAACGGCATCATACTTCGATCAAGAAGCAATCTAGATAGCGTCTTGGATAAATATATCATAATTGGTTTTTTTATGTACAAGTCTAGGATGAATATTTTTTTTTTGGAATAACTTAATACGTAAAACTTCAAATTATAATATTTAGATATTGAAGACAATTTCAATAATTAAATATTACAATTAGAGATTTTATTTTTTAAGTTATTCCAAAAATTAAATATAACATTTTAATGCATTCCGTGTTCACATATTAGTTTTATCGGCATTCGTAGAGTTAAACCAAAAAGCTATTTTTAAATAACCTTAATAATCAGATAAAATTAACATTACATGTAAGTGAATTTTACATATTTGAGCGAAATAATAGCAGAGGTCAAGCGCCTGATAAAATACGTGTCATATAAAACGAATTTGTTTTCTGCATTCATTACACGTAATAATGTCATAAATTTCTGCATTCATTAGTAGGTAATAATGAAATAACTTTTTGCATTCATTAGTACGTAATAGTGTCATAACTTTATGCATTCATTGGTAGGTAATAATGTAATAACTTTCTGCATTCATTAGTAGGTAATAATGTTATAATTTTCTGCAATTATTAGTAGGTAATAATGTAATAACATTCTGAATTCATTAGAACGTTATAATGTCATAACTTTCTACATTTATTAGTAGGTAATAATGTAAGAACTTTCTGCATTCATTAGTACGTAATAATGTAAAAACTTTCGGCATTCATTAGTAGGTAATCATGTAAGAACTTTCTGCATTCATTAGTAGGTCATAATGTAATAACTTTCTGCAATTATTAATAGGTAATAATGTAAAACCTTCTGCATTAATAAGTACGTTATAATGTCATAACTTTCTGCATTCATTAGTAGATAATAATGTAATAACTTTCTACATTCATTAGTAGGTAATAATGTAATAACTTTCTGCATTCATTAATAGGTTATAATTTTCTAACATTCTGCATTCATTAGTAGGTAATAATTTCATAACATTCTGCATTCATTAGTAGGTAATAATGTCATAACATTCTGCATTCATTAGTAGGTAATAATGTCATAACTTTCTGCATTCTAAAAGAAAAATAAATTACAATAACGAAATACACGGACACGGAACGAGAAATTCTAAGCAAATTAGATTGCCAACAAGAAAAAAAACAAGCACCCAAAAATCTCTGATGTACTCGTACCAGGCCGTTCAACTCTATAACAAAATCCCGAAGGAAATTGCTGTGATAGAAAATATTAATAAGTTCAAAAATGAATTAAGAAAATAATATGTCTATCTCAATTATTAATGTTATTTTTTGTGACTTTATTGAAATATTTAAAGAAAGATTATGTTTGCCAAACAATGTACATGTTTATATGTTTATAAAACTATTAGCACACACGAAGATGTGAGCTAACTTAAGATTAATAAATAAATAAATAAATCCATAAGTAGGTAATAATGTAATAACTTTCGTGTAATATTTAAAACGTCATTGCTCAGTTTGCTCACCTACTTAGTCTTATAATGCGAATTTTTGTTTTTTTTTTCTAATACCTGTACAGCTTCCGCGCGTTCACGTCAGCGGCTAAACCATTTTATAGCATATTGAATACGTGATTTTGCGCAAATGGTATAATTATTACGAGTAAAGGAAGCTTTTCTCGTCCACGTTTTTGCGAAACGTAGATTTAACGTTTTACGTTTTTACGGTTTTAGACCCAACGGATTTACTCCTACAGCAAACTAATTATGATATTATGGAGGTTGTCTGTTTTTAAAACTGCCGTGTTATTAACTTTAATGAATTGTTCACAAAACAGCGCTTCTTATTGCCTCTGATGATGTTTTGGTATCGTAGTACTTGTTGTAACTTCTTGGCAATCTAAAACTTTTATAATGGTTGCCTCTTTCTTTCTTAGGCTCTTGAAGATATTGTTTTTTTATATCCTGTACCGACAGGGTCGATCCTGAGCCAAATGGCGCGAGTAAAACGTTGGACACCCTTGCCAAAACCAGTAAACGTCTAAGTAGACTATCGCTGTAATCAAAAATATTCAGATGTTTTTTATTTTTGTGTATCTCCATTTACATAAAAAAATAATCTCATGGGAGATGTTTTAGCACTGTTAGGTGTTATTTATCAACGTTTCGGCACCTTGGCAACTCGGCGCCCGGAGCGGACTGCTCCAATTGCGCCCGAATAGGGTCGGCCCTGTGTGCCATCTTCAGTTCCTAGTATCGTATTAACTCACAATAGGGATGTTTCTGTATTATTCGATGAACTTTGCTTAACCCTTTCGTCCCGGAAAGAAAAAAATCACATTGGATCCGAAGCGGGGTCACTCAATCCCCCAATTTGTTTTGCTTATTAAAAGGTGTTAATGACATAATTCGATGAAATTTCTTTTGGTTATAATTAGAGGGAAGTATATATTACATATTTCAGTAGTTGTTATCAAAATCGTTTCATAAATAAAGTCATAATTAATGTTCTAATGAATTTAGACCATAACGCATATGTTTTCAAAGAAAACAGAGAAGGCGGGTACGTAGCAAGCATCGCGCCTCGTTTCCGAATCTCGACTGCCGATAGGCGATTAAGCGTCGACGTGGGTGGCTAGTTTCTTGCATAGGGTGGTCTGTAAATGATGGATATATTTTTTAAGTTTTAAAAACCTAGCACTACTAAACTAGGTGCGGATGTTATTTCGAATATTATGTGAATATTTAGATGTAAGTGAAGATTATAATTCCTAATTTATTATTTTATATAGTATATTTACATTTAGGGTTAAATCGTAGTGTTTGCCTTACCAAAAATAATGGGTTCGTTTGTATGTCGAGGGGTTCGAGATAAAACGAATTTTTGGAAAATAGTGAAAAATAAGGTATTTTTAAAACTTAAACGTGAAGTAAATTATTTTTCTATTGTAACCTCAGATATTCCTGTTGATTTTTCTATGTGAAAACACCACAACAGTCCCAACTGCTCCTTATCATCTGGAACCAGTGAGACTATGGCATTCCCAAATGGGGTATGTTGGAGTAATAAAACTTCTAACTTTTAGGTGTACTAAAGTGAAAATATTTCAATTATTAGTAGACCCAAAAGTCACGAGCC
Source organism: Hesperophylax consimilis (assembly GCF_061612785.1). Lineage (NCBI taxonomy): Eukaryota > Metazoa > Arthropoda > Insecta > Trichoptera > Limnephilidae > Hesperophylax > Hesperophylax consimilis. The sequence goes on from NC_142846.1 coordinate 5,365,995, forward strand.
GCTACTGTTATGTTGTAAGGCTAAAAGTAGTGGGGAGGGTAAGGAGATGGGGAAGAGGAAGGTGGGGAAATACCTGGCTATTCAGATCTGGTCACCAAACAAGGTCAAAGTCATTTCAAGCAACATTCGAAATGAATTCTGGTCAGTAAATTGTGAAATATCACAAAGTAATCTATTAAATTTTACTTACGCACACCGGGATTTGAACCCGCGGCCTCCGGTTTACTAGTCTAGAGCCTTACCCCTCGACAACGGATGCTGTAATATTTATGAAAGAAAAAATATATTATATCAAGTTGCAGGGCGGTAGATGCTTTCAGTATTGGCCTAGTAAAAGACCACCATGTAGAATCCAAACGTTGCTTGAAATGACTTAAGTCTATATGGTTATTAGATTTGCATATGCATGTACTTCAACCTTTGTCTTTCCCATATCCTCCCCCTCCCTATCCCAACTAACTTCAGCCTCACAAAATACCCCAATTGGGGATGCCATAATTCCACTGGCTAGGACGGCTCTTGTGCGGTTTTCACACAAATGAATTAAAACGATAGAATTTTCTGATCTTATTTAAAACATTGGTAAATATGCCGTAATAAACTGCAATAAATACATGCCGACTGATTACATAAATTCTAATATTGTAAGTACAGAATAAATATTTTACAACCCTGAAATAGATATTAATTTATAAACACCATTTCATAAGTGTAAATGTACTGCTTACCAGTCTGAAGATGCCCATAGCAGGGCGAAACTAGTCCGCTTTTACAGAGAATTATTTACCACGAAAATTTAGAGAATTAGCAACTAAAACCCAATATACAATTTAACAGAAGTTTGCGATAGACTTTTTAACCATATAGTACTTAGTTTTTATTCAAGTTCCTTCAAATTACTTAAAAATGTTAACAAAATGTGTCTCTTTCTGACCGATTTATTTTCCATGTGAGAAACAGAGACAGACCTAATTTTAATAATGTTTCTAAACATGAGAAATTTACCGGATGTATGCCAGACAGGCCGATCTTAGTCCAGCAAGCGAGCATTTTAGCATCGCAAAAGGAAATACCAGAAGTGCAGTGTATGCGACCGGGAGTTAGCCCTTTCCATAAAATGCAACTTTTACGGTCCAATACGCTCGTCTTTTACGCTCGCTGGATCGTTCTCGGTGGAGAGCGGAGAGTGGGGATGAGGACGGGGGAATTTTAGCCGATGCTACGAAGCTGAGGTGCGGGGCAGGGGACAGGAATTTTGCCGGAATTTTGTACAAACTATTTAATATCTAAGAAACTAGAAATAATATATAATTTTTTTAAATGCAGATCGATAACCAAATAGTTTTTTTAGGAATACCTAAATTATATAGTATGTGGTGTAAAAAACAACTTAGATATAGCATAAAACTCTCGTTAGTGTATGTGTGTTCCCCCCGTCCGGTACGGGAGTGTTAAACTGGCAAAGCCTCAGATGCAATCACAAGAATTGACATCATGCAATACCGGGTCATTATTTTTTTATTTAGTTATAAATACATATCTATTTATTTTTTTTTTCTTTAATGACTAAATAAAAATATTTTTATACAAAAAAATTATACAGGGTTTTCCAATAAGAGGTGTTATTTTGATATTCAATCGTAAAAATTCAATGATTTCGTTGCTTGTGTGGCACGTAGCGCCGTTTTGTTGAAAATAAACGTTGTCCAGATCTATATCATCCAATTCCGGCCATAAAAAACATTATAAAAATCATTATTAAATTAATTATCTCTCGATGGCGCAATCCATTCACCGTAACTGTTGCTCCAGCCTCATTTTCGAAAAAGTAAGGTCCAATGACTCCGCCGGACTATAAACCGCACCAAACAGTCACACGTTGAGGATAGAGAGGCTTTTCAACAACAACTCTTGGGTTTTTCGAGCCCCAGACGCGACAATTTTGCTTGCTGACGAAGCCACCGAGGTGAAAATGGGCCTCATCACTAAAGATGATTTGCATTTGATTCACTCCAGTGAATTTTAATAATTTCAATGCGTTGTTGAAGCGTGTATCGTTCCATTTTTATAAATGGCGTAGTATTTACTTGTCAAATATCAAAAAATGACAGGTTCAATCTACCAAAATAGCGGGCTATTCAAAATAACACCTCTTATTGGGAAATTCTGTTTATAGATTAAGCCCTTAGAATTACTTAGAATTAATTTCTATAACATTAAGACACATTTTACATTACATATGAAACTTATTCTTTATAGCATTTAGCATAACCCACTAAAGGCTGCAAAGCTTTTAGCTTCTTTAACATCTGTCAGTAGCTCATTGAATATCTTGAATCCTTTAAGGCCCCATAGTTAGCATTTAAAGATGATTTCAAAGGAAGATATGTAAATACGAACGTAAGAGGGAGCGCGTTAATTTAGCGAAAATGGTGAAAATATTTAATAAAACACGACTTGTTTGAAATAGAGCAAAAATCTATCTAATAACACATTAATAACAGAAAAAAAAGTGTTTTTAATAATGTTTGGAGCTTGGCAATTTTTTCTATCGAGGGAATTTCATATAATTAACGTTTCGGCATAACAAATGTTTGGATTAGCGATTTTTTCTATCGAGGGAATTTCATATAATTAACGTTTCGGCGTAACAAATGTTTGGATTAGCGATTTTTTATATCGAGGGAATTTCATATAATTACGTTTCGGCGTAACAAATGTTTAGATTAGCGATTTTTTCTATCGAGGGAATTTCATATAATTAACGTTTCGGCGTAAAAAATGTTTAGATTAGCGATTTCTTCTATCGAGGGAATTTCATATAATGATCGTTTCGGCGTAACAAATGTTTAGATTGGCGATTTTTTCTATCGAGGGAATTTCATATAATTATCGTTTTGGCGTAACAAATGTATATAGATAGTATCTTCAAAAATTACAATATTTTTTTTTGGAATTTAAAAATTTAAAGAGTTGACCAGAAACCTATTATAAATCGGTAGAAATAGGGTATGCGGTAATTTTGGGTCCCCGACAAATTTGCTTGCGGAAGTCTAAAATCTCTACTACTTCTCTTCGAGTAGCCATGTATTTCAAAATACAAATTTAATTACACTTGTTTTTTGAGAGAATTTTATTTTTGAGCATAATAATAATGATAATAAGAGATTATTACAGAATTTATACAGGGGTAGTGCAATGCAATAGATTTCATATTTTGATATAACAAACAATTAATAATAACATAAAAATTCGGAATAGGAATGAAAAAAAAACATATACACATTAATTTATTGTATTTTTTCCGCTGCCTCTATTTTGAATTATGTGCAATTTTTTTTTATTCTAGTTTGATTGCACAAGAAAAGGTAACTAGCGCAGTAATTTAAATGAGATGCTACTATAATGTTAGAAACTAATTTACTTGTATTAAAATACATCTAATTTATTTCTTATTCTTTTTTAAAAATTACTTTTTTGCCATTTTCTTTCTTCCTCTTAACTTCCTCTATTTCTTCGTTATCTATGATAATTTAATGGAGTCCGTTGATTTATTTACTATATTTAATAGATTTTTATTTTCATATTTAGATAAAATTTCTTTATCTTTAATTAAAAGTTCTTTAATTTCTTTCCTATTATATTTAATCAACAGCAAATAAGAATGTAACGGAAGTTTTGACATCACAATATAAAGTGCAGTAGTAACTCGTATCTTTAGTTATAGTAAATCGCAATTGTTTTATCAATCTTAGCGCCCAAACATTGCTAAATAGCATTATGTTATGTTATGAAGGCCACCAACGGTAATTAATACGGGTTCAAGCAAACCCCTGTTATTATAGTCTTAGTCACCTTAAGTCATATCCGCAGGTGCATGATATTTCTATAGATGATAAAGGGTACAAACACAATTGAGATGGAGAATAGGATTAAGAAGTGTAGGAAAATAATTGTGTAAAATATATCGAAATAAATAACCTCCCTTTTAGAGCGATTCCTACGAATGTAAGTTATTTATATTTAAGATGAATTAAAACAGTACCTTATGCAGGGATTATATTTTTATATACAATGAATTTGTAGCTTCCCAATGGATTTCATCAGCAATAAATAAAATAAACTACACGGACAGATCGATGTTTCAGGCTTGCTAGGGCCGTGCGCCAAATATTGTTTTAATACGACTACTTCAATTATGTTGTTAAATTTCCTACATTATTTCAGAGATTTGTTATGGCAAATTCAACCGTAGGTCTGTCCAATACACCAGGGCCCCGCGTTGCATATTTCTGTACATGGCTTCTTCACTTACGCCGTTAAGATTCCCACGTTAATTTAGGGAATTGTCTCGTCTTAATTATATAAGGCATCAATTTTATTAAGTGTGGGTACTAATGAAAACAATCATTTCTAGGCTGAAACAGTGGGAGTCTTCCATTTACTTCTGAAATCCGTAAGTTCTGGGGGTCTATGGGGTTGATAAGAAGATTTGTGTTAGATTGTTTTTACTGCAATAATAAGTATCTCTCAGGATTTTTTGGGGATGTTTTATTTCTCTGCCATACTCCAAAAGGAACATGCTTTATATTTTCTTGCGCTTCCTAGTAAAACGTACCATTTAGTTTAAGAGGGTTAAGACATATCTTCAAAGTGGTATTTTGACGACTATTTTGGGAACACGTGTTTTTTACTATTGTTTTATGGTAGTCAAACGAAATAAAGAAATTTACAGTGGAGCTCTGTTTATTTCACTAGGTAAAATGATTGCTTTATCCTACGGAAAAAAAGCAATATGTGATCCGACACCAAAAAAAATATTGGCATCAAGTAACTTTCGTTTTTGTATTTTAACCGGTTTTATGCGTAATCATTTATATTTAAGATCCGCATTACGATTTCAAAGATTCTCTAATATTTACAAATATTTGTGATAAGATTATTGTAAAATTAAAAATAAAACTAATTTAGAAAATAAATGAAATTGTTAAAACAGAACGCAAACGTACTTACTTTAAACACAAATATGAGATAAAAGTAATGATTTTGATACATGGAGAAAAATGAGTAATGCTGTTTTATTAAAAAAATCTTTTCAAATTATTGGTGATATTTTAAAAACGGAACTGCAAGTCGTTTCCTGATAAAGTGTTAGTTCATTTATAATAAGTGGGCTATTCCAAAAGTAAGGTTTCAAGGACTCCTTGGGTCGGGAGAAATTTTGTTTCGAAGATGACGCGCTTGGCGTGTAGGGGGATCCTAACGGCCAGTTTGTTTGATCTCGCGTGTTTGTCATCCAATTTTTTCAGTCACAGTTAGGGAATGCAATCCCGCAAGAAAATGTCAATCCAGGTATTTGCGGGACTGAACAATCTTAGTCCCGCTGGATCCAGGTATTTGCGGGATCCAGCAGAGTGGACTTAGATATCTAATCAATCGTATAATAAAAACCTTGATCTACAAACCTTGTTTTTAGAGTTTTAAATTTATACCTATAATAAAACAAGTTCTTTGGGACATTTTAAATTATTTATTAATAGGTATACCTTTAGTTAGACATAGGTAAAGTTTAAGTCATAAATTGGCAATGAATAAGATAAGACATAAATTTACATAACATACCCAGCTAAGTGACAGCTCTCCTGTCATTCGAATTTCCTCTGAAGCAGATATAAGCAAAATAGCATGACTCTCTATAAATACTGTAATAATTTCACTTATATTATTCAAACAAAATCTTTTTTCTTTTCACTTAGTTTCGCATTTTAATTTTATTTCACTTACATTATCTAAAAAAAGTATTTTTTTCTTTTCATTTAGTTTCGCATTTAATATTATTAAATCGCATACAGAACTTAAACTTAAACTATACTTCATTTTTTATATACTAACTGTCAGTAAACAAACTACTTTCAATCAGATTATGGCATGCTATACATCTCGTGAGGTATTGAATCTGCATCGATCACTTTTTATCTATATGAATCGAACTCACATACTTACTTATTATTATTATTTTTATTATGGAAAATGTATTTTTCTGATATTTTATCTTTGTAATACAATATGGCTTCCTTAACTATATATTATCAAAACGTACGTGGTTTGCGCACAAAGACGCATGATTTTCTAAGGGCTGTTCTAAACAATGACTTTGATATTATATGTATTTCAGAAACTTGGCTTCTCGATAATATTTGTGATCCGGAGATTTTTGACGACAGATATAATGTTTTTAGACGTGACAGAAACTATAATCTCACAGGTCAAACATTGGGAGGGGGTGTTCTTATTGCTGTCCAGTCCAAATATAATGTTACTCATCAAACTAGCTGGTCCACACTAGAAGCTGAAGATATATGGGTAACTATTACTTCAACTACCTCTAATAAAAATATTAACATTTGCTGCTCTTACCATCCCCATGGTACGAATCATATTAGAAATCTTAAAGCTCACTTTGAGTCCGCTAGTCAGCTCCGATTGAACTATCCTGATGATGACTTTCTTATAGTAGGTGATTATAACATTTCTAGACTTATCTGGAATCTAAATTCTGAAAGACAGATGATACCACAAATACCTGTTGACGAAGCCAGCTTTACTGTTATAGACTTTTTATCTCTTTGTGACTTTTTTCAATATAATAACATCTTAAATGTTAATCAACGTGTTCTTGACCTAGCCATTAGCAACATGAACTGCTCATTACAACCTTGCATTCCACCCCTTTTAACTGAAGATTTGCATCACAAATCTTTCAAAATAGAAATAAGACTAAAAAACGAACCTTATTTAATACATCAACCACGACAAGTCTTATTATTTAATTCAGCTGACTACGTCAAGATTAACGAGTTTTTGGAGCAATTTGACTGGTCGAATATTTTTTCTTCAAGGGGTATGGAAGAAGCAACTGATAAATTCTACGAAATTATTAATGAAGCTATTGATCACTACGTACCATCAAAAACCATTTATCTGTCTCCCAAATATCCCCCATGGTACACTCCCTACCTAATCAAAATCATCAAAGAAAAGCTAAAGTATCACCGAAAGTTTAAAAATTATTCACACCCCTCAGATTATCATACCTTCTCATTACTCAGGACTCGCCAAAAAAGAACAGAAAAAGAATGTTATACTAATTATATAAAGAAAGCCGAGGTAAATATAAGGAAAGATGTGAAATATTTTTGGACTTTCGTGAAATCAAAACAGTCATCTTCTGAAGTACCTAATAACGTGTATCACAAAAACATTTCCTCAAGTGATGGTCAACGAATTTGCAATCTTTTTAACGATTACTTCCAATCTGTCTTTATCCCCGATAAAACTACTAATAATACTTCCACAAATATTGTTGATACAAGTAATGATGTTACCATAAATTCAATTAATTTTGATTCAATTGATATAACTGCACCATTAGTGTTAAAACATCTCAAAAATGTGGACACTAAAAAAAGTGCCGGTTGTGATAAGTTACACCCAATTTTTATTGTTAATTGTGCTGAAACACTAGTTACTCCTGTAACACTACTGTTCCAAAAATCTTTTAAAGAAGGTGTATTTCCTACCATTTGGAAACAAGCTTTTGTTTCACCTGTTTTTAAAAAAGGGGACAAACACAACATTGAAAATTATAGACCTATCTCTAAACTATGTATCTTAAGTAAAATCTTGGAAAAAATCGTGTATAACCAACTTTTTGACTTATGCAAAAATACTATTATTAGCCCGCATCAACATGGTTTTTTTCAAGGCAGATCTGTTGATTCGAACCTAGGACAGTTTACTGATTTTGTTCTTAACTTTATGGATAATGGGAAACAGGTAGATTCCATCTACACAGATTTTTCTAAGGCTTTTGACAAAGTTAATCACGACATACTGTTAAACAAGCTCTCGAAGATTGGTATATGTGGAAATCTTCTGAGATGGTTCTCTTCATATGTTAAAAATAGAAGTCAAGCTGTTGCTTTAAAAGGTTACATGTCACAAATTATAATTATTCCCTCAGGGGTACCGCAAGGCTCCCATCTAGGGCCTCTCTTGTTTATTTTATACATAAACGACATGAATCGTCTTATTAGTAATTCTTGTTTCCTATTTTACGCTGATGACATGAAATTATATAAATGTATTAGCTCCATAGATGATTGCGACCAATTACAAGAAGACCTTGGTAAAATTGAGGAATATTGCAAAAACAATCAACTATATCTAAACATAGACAAATGTAATGTTATTACTTTTACACGAAAAAAACATTCAATTTATTATACTTACAAACTAAACCATGTACCTCTACAACGAGTAGAAACAATAAGAGATCTTGGAGTAATACTAGATTCTAGAATGTTATTTAGGGATCATATTGAAAATATTCTAAAAAAAGCTTATAAGCAATTGGGTTTCATTATTCGAATTACAAAGCCTTTTACGGTAGCACACACCCTAATTCTATTATATATGTCATATGTACGGTCACAACTAGAATTCGCCTCAGTAATTTGGAATCCTCAATATCAAACATATATTGATCGCATTGAAAATATTCAGAACAAATTTATGAAACACCTATCGTATCGTTTTAGTGACCATCGATTTGTCCCTGTCACTTTAAATAAACGTAGAAAAATCTCTGATGCATTATTCTTACACAAAATCGTAAACTGCCTAGTTGATTCATCATATCTTTTAGAAAGGATTGCATTTCGTTGCCCCAAGCAAAACACCAGATCGAATGATTTATTTAGAATACCACATTGTAAATCCAAATACGCGCAAAACTCTGTAATAGTACGTATCTGTGAAACTCACAATGCCTTACGAGATGTTGACATTTTCAACCATAACTTAATATCATATAAAATTCAGCTTAATAAATTAATAAATTAAAATACTTTTATTTTACTCAATTTTTTTTGTTGTGAAAAGTACATTATTATCACCCGTAGTGAATAGTATAACTATGCGAAAAGTTGTATTTTTTCTTTTTGTTTTTATATTTATGTATTTCTTTATTATGTTTATTTTTTGCCATTTAATATGTTGTGTAGGTAAAAAATACTAAATCTACATTTAATTTAATGGAACTTAATTGGTCTAGAACATATGAATGTTTATTGTTATAATTTTTACTGTACGACTGTTTGCTTCCTAAATAAAAAGAAATAAAAATAAAAAAATAAATACCCGCCTCGGAACAGACTTTGTCTAGTGAGGTGGGTAAAAGAAATCTATGTACACAAATAAAAATAAAATAAACGCCCGGATTGCCGGCACTGAAACTGAAACTGAAGTGAAACTTAAATTTAAATTTAAATAATAACGTTCACACGATAAACAATATTCTTGCACAGTGAGAATCATAAGTTTAATTAAACGTTATTTTGGAAATAGCTTCGTAAAAAAGTAAAAGTATTAATTGTGTCATCTGATAGACGGCTTCTGATATTGGACACAAGGTAGCAAGCGGCTGAAAAAGCTCGTTCAGCTTCCACGCTGGTTGGCACAATAGTCATTAGCGCATTGTAAGTGAATTGAAGGTAATTCTCTGTAATCCCGCCAGTCCAGCGGGATCCCGCAAAATTTTCGACCGAGATTAGTCCCGCTAAATGTCTGCGGGATCTCGGTATTTCGGGATCCCGGTATACCGGGATTGCATTCCCTAGTCACAGTAAATTCTTCAGATGGAGAGGTCGTCGCGCGTTCCCGCCACCTTCCGCCCGTGAAAGATCTGCGTGAATTTTTGGTTCGTTTCGCACAGGAGGGAAAAGCTTTTTCGGGACTGTATCGTAACGTGGGATGGAACGTCGGTGTGTCACTACGCCCCTAATCCAAAAGACAATTACTTCAGTAGCGTCATTCAGCCTCCCACAGGAGCTGCCGACATCGTTTGGATGAGATATTTAATCCCCCCACCCTCTATTCACATAACTTGGCGCCTTTGCACTATCACCTTTTCACTAAACTAAATAAGTTTTTGGGTGTGAAACATTTTTCCACCGACCAGGAGGTCGAGGAAGCTTTGAAGAAGTGGATGAAAGAGTTGACGGTGAGGTCGCTGACCTAGTCTACAAGAGCTGGTGCCCTGATTACAGAGATGTCTATATCCCAGCGGCAATTACGCAAAAAAATAGTTTATTATATTTGTGAAGAATCTTGTAACTTTCATTTAAATACAAGCATTTTTCAATCCTACATAAATGTGTAACCATACTTTCTGGATGACCCTTGTAATTACGAAACAAGTGTTCATCCACCTGTGTTTCTCTTAATAATATATCATAAATAAATAAATAAAATACTCTAAATTCGACTGTTGCGAACTTCTGCAACTCATAAACTTACGAATACTTACAATAACAACAAGACATAATACACTATTCCACTGCAACACACATAAGCGCAATTACATTGCGAACTCCCCAATACAGCGGTTTCACACTATCGGAAACCAATACTAGGTGATGTCGATATATTTATTATTAACTTAGCGAATATTGTGGATCACGTAAAAGATTTATTTCAAAACTATTCTTCAATGGAATTTGTATTTTTGTAAACCAGTCGGTCGATTTTGACGGCCGGCATAGTCCAGTGGTAACGCATTGGACTGCCATTCCGAAGGTCGCGGGTTCGAACCCGGCGTGCGCAAATAAATTTTATTTGATTAATTTGTGTTATTTCACAATTAATTCATTAAAATAATATATAGTATATTTGCGGCACGCTCCAGAGTGGAAGATACTACCAGTATCGCCCTGGTGTAAGACCACCATTCAGAATTGAAACGTTGCTCCAAATGGCTTTAGCCGTGTTTAGTGACTAGATCTGAATAGCCAGGTACTTCCCCACCTTTCTCTTTCCCTTCCCCACTTACCTTCAGCCTCACAACATCCCCCAATTGGGGATGCCATAGTCTCACTGGCTCCAGACGGGAGCAGTTGGGACTCTTGTGAGGTATTCACTATAAAAAAAAAAAAAGTCAAATAGCTATATTTTTTAATTTATGTTCTTGTTCTTTTTAATTTTGTTTCTTGCATATATTATATTTTAACGAAATTTAATTTTTATTATTTCTTTCTCATGTTTCATAATTGTCTGTCATCAAAATTGTACTAACTACATGTAAAAGCCGTCTGGGCGTTAAATACATAAATAAATAAATTAAAAATTGCAAAACTTTTTACGAACACGTGTTCGAACACCTTGACAAAACATTGGAATCTTGCTTAAAATTTATCAAGATACCCATCAATTCATTCGTTAATGGTCTGCAATCCCGTTTTTAACAGGAGTACGAATAGTTTGAAGAGATTTTTTAATAAGTAAGATATATATTTTTATCAGAAGATTTTCTCCGTATACGTTAAATATGTATGGTATTTTCATAAAGTATTTTTTCCTTCATGTTTTGTATCTACTTCAGCGAAGCTTAAGTCAGCAATTCCATGATGTTTCTGCTTCAGCGAGGTCTCAACTGCTCGCCAACTGTAAGGAATCTTTGGTATCCCCAAATAGGGTTGTAACAAAATTAATATTCAATTATGGCAAAACAAACCACGTATGGCGCCATTGTGACAAATTAATATTGCATCGACTTAATCACCACGTTGAGTGCCAATGTAACAGAGTGAGATATGTATTATTGAAATAACTTAAGAATGTCACAAGACATAATTTATTGGTAAAGAACGAAACAATCCTTCCAGTCTAATGTGTGTCCTTTCTCGCTGTCCTTTTGGTACTGAATTACTCGGTGACCGTCAGTAGCGCTGCTGGCTCCGATCAACCATAGACGGCAATCCCATAGACATTTCGGCGATCCGAAGATAGAGTTATGGATAAATTAACCATAAATATAGCGGGGCAAAAGTGAACGGCAACAGGGTATGTTGTGAGGCTGAAGAAAGTGGGGAAGCTAAAGAGCTGGGGAAAATGAGGGTTTGCATGTACCCTAGGTAATATTTCACTATTTAGATGCCTCTTAATACGCATAGATTATCGAAATAACACAACGATTCAACTTTATCACTGAAAGAAACAAGTGTTGGCCTAAATGGAAAGCAATTAATTAAAATTAAAATTTCGTAAAAAAAAATGTATTTTAGGTTGTTTTGTTTTTTGAAGCAATTATGTAATATAAAGGTATCAATATTATCTTGAAAGAGTGATAAAAATAAAATAAAAGTCAACCTAACAACCTAAGAATTTAATATCTACGATATAGGTCCTTAGGTTATGTTTTCATATTAAGAACAAGTCTGAATAGTAAAACATTATCATACCCGTACCTGGCTATTCGGATCTGGTCACTAAACATGACAAAAAGCATTTCAATTTGTCACGTACTGTTTCTGAATAGTTGTCTTCCACTAAAGTATCCTTACAGAGTATCCACCACTGTCCGTAAATGTTTGATTTTAGATGGAGTGCCAATATTGCCACCGGGACAAGCAGGTGCAGAGATTTTCAACTGCCCAGATGATTTTATTGTTATCAACGGGATAAGGCTGTGCGGAGAGAGGTTGAACGACGCCAGCATCACGGAGGACTTTACCTTGAATGCTCCAGTCACTGGTCTGTATATTGAGAGATTTTCATTTTTAGAATTTATTAATTGCCCAACCTTTGACCCTCTTTTACATTAGCTCCACACAGAAGGCTCTGAGGAAAATAATTTACTTCAAGGCCTATGTCATCTTTGGGAATGTGTGTAGCGGTTGATTTAAGGAAATGAATAAGAGGAAAATCTTGGAAGGAAAATATATGAGGGGTGATAAAGATAACAGGAATATGGGGGTCAGTACGTTTAGGATTGACGGATGTTTGAATTCACTTTGGTGCAGGGCGATATGTCGAGAAAGTCTTGCTGGAGGTGAAAAAGATTTTCCTCAACCTGATCTCGAAATCCATTCCGCCTCACAGTAGTGTGCAGACGCATCCGTAGCCACGACCTAGACATAGACAATCCTTACCCAATGAACCCAGGCACTATCACGACTAAAGCAGGACTTCTTGGAACGTACGCTCCAAGCAATCGGATTGGTGGGATTACAAAGGAACTTACTGTGAGAGTACTAATATTTTAAAAAAATAAAGGAAATAAAATAAAGTAATGAAATAAAAAAACAACATATTCAAATTGAATATTTATGAATGGAATTTGTCTTTGCATTCTTCTTATTTCTTAAGAATATTAAAGTTGTTCTCTTTTGTGTCTATATCGGTTAGCCAGCGCATTGACCCATTTGAGAATGAGGTAAAGTGGGCATCCTTCATCATCCACTCAATACTATTTTTATGTTGTGTAGATTTTCCTGCATTTTCATCCAAATGTATTTATTTGTTGAAATGTATTTATTTATTTGTTGTATACGATTCCAAAATTGGTAGCTTGCTTTATTTACTTCTTATACTTGTTCAAAAGCGTTGAATTTTTTCGTTTTTAAGAATTTGAATCCTAAAGTATTAATGGGCAAATTGTATTTTTATAAAGATTTGAACGAATTGAGATTGAATGTTATAGAAATAAGATCCCTGAAAAATAAATTATGTTCGTTCGGAGACTCGCAAATAATGCAAGGCTGATGTAGGCGTATTTAATAATGTTTAGAAAGGGGCGCTTAGATGATATAGTGAATGAACGAAGAAAGGAGTGTAAGGAAAATATATGACGAAAACTTTAATGGTAGAAGATGTTGAGGATGCCTGAGGAAGACATGGCATGATCAAGTGAACCAGATACTTGAGTTGGGACATCTCAAGATTCGGAATAACAGAAGAGTGTGTATGAGACTATGTATGAATGTGATTAAGGTAAGGAGTATGTGCCAATACCGAGTTATTAAATGGTCCGTCCTCTCTGCCTACCCCTGTGGAGAAACGGCGTGATGGTTAGTTAGTTTTTTAAGTATCCGAATTTCCTTTCCCAAATTTAGAACTTGTTCGAAGTTTACATATTAAAATAGATTTTGTAATAATTTTAAAGAGTTTCTGTGTGATCAAACAAACTAAAACGGTAACTGTAAAATTAGTTTTACGTTCTATTTTTGTAAAATGCGAATAAATGTATTAATTTGTATTTCTTGTGTTTTGTATTTATGAGTGTATTATTGTAGAATAAAGTGATAAAGTATTTTTTTTACTCATTTATTAAATTCAACAGTTTCTAATTTCAGACAGTGTTCAATTACTGTTTTTATGTGTCTCATTTCAACCTATCAAATTACAAAAATCAAAAGTTTTTTTTAAATTCAGACTGTATCTAATTTCAACTATTTACTAATTTCAGACAGTTTCAAATTTCCGATAGTTTTTAATTTCAGATAGTTCTAATTTCGTACAGTTTCTAATTTTAGACATTTTCATATTTCAGACAATTTCTAATTTCAAATAGTATCTTATTTCAGTCAGTTTATAATTTCAGACATTATCTAATTTAAGACTGTTTCTAAATTTATATTTCAGATATTTTCTAATTTCAGACGGTTTCTCATTTCAGACAGTTTCTAATTTCAGACAGATTTTAATTTCAGACGGTTTCTGAATTTATAATTTCAGACTGATTCTCATTTCAGATAATTTTTGATTTCATACAGTTTATCATTTCAGATAATATCTATTTTCACACAGTTTCTAATTTCAGACAGTTTCTCATTTCAGATATTTTCTAATTTCAGATAATGTCTAATTTTCTCATTTCAGACATTTTTTTATTTTAGACAGTTTCTCGATTCAGATAGTTTCTAATTTAAAATTCTTTCTAATTTCAGACAAATTCTTATTTCAGACAGTTTCTCTGTTCAAACAGTTTCTAATTTCAGATATTATCTAATTTCAGACATTTTCTCATTTCGGATAGTTTTTTTTTAATTTCCGATAGGAAGTGTAATTTCAGACATTCTCTCAATTTACAGATTTTTCATTTCCGACATTTTCTTATTTGAGACAGTTTCTCATTGCAGATAGTTTATAATTTCAGACAGTTTCTAATTTTAAATTGTTTCTAATTTCAAATTGTTTCCAATTTCAGATTCTAATATCAGACAGTTTCTCCTTTCAGATAGTTTCTAATTTCAGATATTTTCTCATTTCAGACAGTTTCTTATTTCAGACAGTTTCTAAATTTATAATTTCAGACAGTTTCTCATTTGCGATAACTTCTAATTTCAGATATTTTCTCATTTCAGACAGTTTCTTATTTCAGACAGTTTCTAAATTTATAATTTCAGACAGTTTCTCATTTGCGATAACTTCTAATTTCAGTTAGATATATTAATATATATTAATTTTCTTAATAAAATAAAATACTTTTTTGTTTTAAAACCACGATATTTATTAATTTAAGAACCGACCGGTTTCGCTTTACTTAAGCATCATCAGGTATCTCAAGCATCATCATCAAAAATTAATAAATATCGTGGTTTTAAAACAAAAAAGTATTTTATTTTATTAAATATGTCAAACCACAAAGTGATTGCTTTCTACAATAATATTAATTTTCTTATTTCAGATAGTTTATTATTTCAAATAGTTTCTAATTTCAGACAGTTTCTAATTTCAAACAGAACTAATAGAAAACACCACTTAATGTGGTGTTTCACTACAAACGTTGCTTCTTTAGGGCAGTAATATGTGGTGCAAATATATTAAACTTTCACAGTGGAGGAGTTAGTGGAAGTGTGTAAATGGATTGGAGAGAGAGTTCACTAAAACATTCCCTTTGTTGTTCCCTATTGACAAAGAGCACTTTCTTCCCGATCCGCTACCCAATTCTACTTCAACTCCAGTGAAGGAGGTAGTAAAAGTAGATAGTGGATTGGGAAGAGAGTTTACAACAACCTTCCCTTTGTTGTTTCCTTTTGACAAAGAGCACTGTCTTCCCGATCCACTGTGTATCCAAGTTGCTCGAGGGTAAATTGCACTTACTTCGGGAGATTCTACGTGAAATTTCGTACAAGTAAAAAGGACAAATTACTTTTTTTTATATTCCATTGTTTTCAGTTAGTGTTCAGATTAAAAAGTTAAATTGTTTGTATTGAACAAATCATATTCTTCTATGAAAAAATATTTTCGTATGGGAAGAAAACAATGGGATTTCGTAAAGTGTTATTTTTTTTCAAGATGTAGAATCACTTCCCAAGGTTAGAGCACTTTACCTCCAGACACTTTGTATTTATACACCTCGCAATTACACCACAAAATCGACTCCATATCTGATAAGTATGCTACAAGTTTCCGGACACCGTACACATATTTATTTAATAACATAAATAATGCAATAATGCTATTAAGAACTTGCACAAATAACTTTTTGCATATTTTTAAAATTTCTGTAAATATTTTATCTGGCAGAGACATAACCACGCTTTTTACGTATGATTGATTTATTTTTGTGTTTTCTCTTTTCAGAGCTTGGTGCCGGACCTATTGTATTCACCTTCAGAACAAATGGAAACGTGAACGGAAGAGGATTCAGAATATCCTACAAACAAAATCCTTGCGCTACCCCTAATTAGGCTTTAATTGCAGGTCGTATAGCTGTCCGGTACAAATAATAACAAAACTTAGCCTTACGTAATAAATTAAATTATATAACTATATAAAAATAAATTATATAAAAATAATGCAGTAAAATTATGTTAATGAGAATAAGTGTAATTTACTATAAACGCACAATTTAAATTTAAGACTTTTATGCTTGAGTTCCGAGCGTTTTTTTGTATACAAACCACTATTGTCTTGGAAATGTATGTACTTGTCATTTTAAATACATAAACAACAAACTTTGTTTACACCACTATTTAATCAACATTATTAGCATGTTTCTGAACAAAATATATTTTGAACTTTTTTTAAATATTGGTGTAAATATATCAATTTATTTAATTAAAACTTTGCTTAGCAACTATTTAATAAAAAAATTATCAACATGTTTCGAAACCCATGGCTTCTTCATCAGGCTAATCTATATAATTATCTATGAGTTAAATTTTATTATTTTTATATTTTATTTTGGTCATTTGTACATCCAAGTTAACATTATGTTTAAACTATTATTAATTACATACAGAGACACTATAATATTTTGTTTATTTATTGATATTTCTTTTGATTAATATGGCACCTAAAATCCAGCTTGAATCTATCAATTGTTGCAGACTATGTCGTTTCCGGTAGCGTATTATAAATCCTGATGAAGGTTATGATACATGTAATTTTTACTACATAATTAAATTTAAAAAAATTTCATATTATTTATTTTTCATTTTAAAATAATAAGATATTGCTTTAAAGAATTCAAAATATTTCATTTTATCTGTTATACGAATATTATAAATAAAAAAATTAAGTTTTTGTTTTACAATTTTTCAATTTCGTTTAAGTTTATTATATTTTTAATTAAATTTGATAAATATGTTAGTGTTATTTGTTATCTAAAGGGTGTCAAACAATCTACAATTTCACATCAACATTAATGTTATATCTGCCTTACTTTGCAGATTAAAGTGTTGGGAACTCTTTGTAAAAAGTAAAAGATTCTACTTATTATTGTGTTTATTTACGTTTCAAATAAAAGGTCTGGATTTAGCTACACTGTTCATTACCCGAGGGTTGGTAATTGTCTGGTTCGAGAAGCTTGTTCCCTGTCAATCTCATCTCACAATTAATTGTTACACTCTAGCGACATCTGTCGGATTCTGGAGTAAGTTTTATGACTAGCGCCATCTATCGCTTAAATTCTCAATTTTTTACCAAACATCACAGACAGCAGCAAATAAAAATTTACAGCGAGGAAATGAAGATAATGTTGTTATTTCTTAATGGAAGGATGATACAGATAAATATGAGCGAAGGGAATAGGGTCCTATAAGATTAGTTGGTAGAGCACCGCCTGTCAAGGCTTAGTTCCTAGGTTCAAGTCCTAGATGCGACCGTATCTTTTTCTGTTTCAAATTCTCATTTTAAAAACGCTAACATTGTCTTCCATTATTTAATAATATATCGGATACAATTTTTCGATCTGAGAGTTTCAATAAATTTAATTCTTTCTTCCAATAATTAAAGTTTATGTTTTCAATAGGAATACCGAGTTTAAAATTGATGTGTCTTACAAAATTATGTTGAATAGTTCGATTGAATCTGAATGTATTACATACGAGTACTTATCTAAATTTTGCAATCTCATCGTTATGAACTGCATAAAAAAACATCTAATTATTGCAACGATAATTTAATGTAATGATTTCAATGCATATTGTACTTTCAATATTATAATAAAGATAAGATAACGGAATGATTAAAATTTGTTTTAAATATATACATTTTCTACCAATTTTATGTAAAATATTTTGATGAACTGTTTTCCTTTGTGATTCGAGAATATGAGTAAGATGATAAGTTTGTGAGTGCTCTAAGAATAAAATTAGCAACTCGAGGTGACTGGAATAATCATGTTAGAGATAAGAAAGTTGAAAAGTATAATCGTACAAATCAATTCCTTATCGCCCAATCAATAACAACGTGTAACAAGTTCAAACTTATTTTTATCGGAAATATCAAAATTACAAGAATTCAATAAGACTACATAAAGAAAATATGGGAAGTGTTACAAGAATAATGGTTTGACAGTTTTTTCAATGAAACCTGCTCTAAGGAACTAGCAGCATTAATGCCCTGTGTACCGGTGCACTTATGCGAAACTCGATGGACACGAGCGGAACAGGTAGAGGTGCTACTGCCTACTAATATTTCGTCGAAATTTGTGCCACTAATAGAACGCGGTAAGCGGTGCGCGCAGAACAGATTCTGTAGTTTTAGTAAGAGCGTTGGGAGAGTTGGAGGTTAGTTGTAGGTAAAAAAGTGGAACCCATTTTTTCGCTTCATGTCTCATCTAAATATAATACATCAATGAGAGGAACACCCATTCACAGTTGTTGATGTGGGCTTAGTGAGAACGGGCAGTGCACATGTTTCTTCATGGAACAATCAGAGGCGCTACTGTGTAATAATATCTCTTCAAAACTTGTTCCACTATTTGAATGCGATAAGCGGTGCACGTTTACCATATTTAGTAGTTTTATATAGCGCGGTAGAATTGGAGGTCAAAAACGTAGAACCTATTTTTCGTTTAATATCTCGTATGGCTCGTATTTGAAACGTGCCATCGACATCTATTTTTTCTCCTTCACCTGTCCTCTTCCAAGGCCCGCTTTAATCAATCCCTTCCAACAGCCCCTACCTTAACCCACCTCACGACACTGCCCAACCGTGTGGTGTTATACGATGGAAAATGCTATTAAAAGCCGAAACAGCTGTAACAATACCAAAAACAAAAAAATACTTTCAGAACTTAATAGAAGACCCCAAGGCAAGAAGTTGTTAACTTACATTGAAGGCATTCTGAGATATTTAGAATTTTGCGTTTTGACTTATAATTTTTTATTTGAATGTCATTTACAACGAACTGATCCTTCATGGTGTAGTAAACAAACCAAATTTACATTACATCTAGTAATATTAAGTAGTTTTGCACTCTAAAAGTTAAAATAAACATGTTTTCTACAAAAAAATGTAGTTAACATGTTCATGCCATCTTCAGGGATAGGTGAGGAAGAAACAGAATTGAAAGGCAAAAACATGTTAAGTTCTTGTTGTTTTATTTAATCAATCAAATTAAACATTTTTTTGATATAAAGTAACTAAATAATAATTATTATTGAAAATTAAAGGTAGCAGAGCATGTGTCAATTTTTTTTGAGACCTTTAAAAACCTCATCCAGGTATGGTAACAATTTTTGGATATCATTTCATTTGGCCGCATCGATTTCTTTGTTATCTCGCACTTTTGATGACAGAATTGGCGGGGAAGATAATGTTTCACACCTTTTTTTTTAAGATCAACTTCTTTCCAATGCTATTCTTCGGAGAGTGATTCGCGATATTTATAAATCCCGAATTCCTCCACTCCTATCCAGCGAATTCCTTTTTGAAAGTTAACCTTTTTTCCGATAGTGTTTTTTGTATTGTGTATAAAGTTCAATTGCTGCCCTAATTCTTTAATATTAACAAACGTATCAACCATCATTGTCACGACGGGTATATTTTTTGTGTTAGCCGACATCATTAAATTTACATATTGGTCCACTGATTGAATGGACTGACATCTATTAATTTTTTTTTCTACCAATGCAAAATCTCTATCAGAGTCCATATATGAGTGACCAACCTCAGGAAATTTATGGTCAATTATTTTGAATTTTTTTGCTAGAATTAAATATTGCCAGAACATAATCAAATATATATTTTTGTTTTGACCAGCACAAGAGTCACTCCAAGCAATAAGGTGAGACTTGTTGCTCTGAAGTTGCATGGTGTTGACAAAAGCCATTAAACAATCGGCAATTTCCTCGCTCCCTCTGCCCCCTTCGTTTTCACTCCAAACATGGAAATATGCCCTATTTAACTCCTTTGTCACACAATGTACTCCCAAATTATAGTTTTCTTAAATAGAAAGCCACGTTTGTGGATATCTTTGGGAGAGGTAGCGTCTTTACCAAATCAAATGTGATGAAACAAGTTTCATCACATTCAGATGCCTTTTTCTTATCATGTTTTTGCATTTCAAATGAAGTTTTATACATTTTTACATGAATTTGGTCAATTTTTTTATATCGCAAGTCCCAAGTGTCTGTCTTAGGCACACCAAACGACAAGTTGAAATCCTCTGTAAAGATCCTAGTGTAACGATTCAACGAAACAGGGGCATACTCTTTTTCTCCACAAAACATATTATAGAGCTCATACAGTTTTGGGATTGACAAATCGGATGCGAGGTACAATTTATGGGGATTTTTGTTCCTGGAATAATGCGAAGCTTCTGCAGGGAACATATTGATGTGTTCTCTTACTTCTTTAAGCTATAACGTATTCCAAAATTATATCTCCTGTACCAGTGGTAGTAGCGATATACTCTAGACTCTAGACTACTCTGATTATCTTCTGAAAATACAAAGTACAATAAAATAATAATTTTTAGTTCAATGTTCAAAAGAATTTAGCGTCACAATAAAATATATTTAAGTTTACCTTTCATTAACATGACATCATGTTGAGGTATTCCTAATAATATCCCAAACTCAACACCAGTCAAAGAGTCTTGAACACTTTCTAAAACGAAATATTGCAAAGCATTAATGAAAGAATTCAAAACATAAAAGAATATTCAGAGTCACAGAGTAAAACTTTTTTTTTTGCATTTACCATCCATTAAAATTACATTATTTTGAGGTTTTTCTAAATGCTTCTCCGGTTGTACTAAATTAGTGGACTCTTGAACACTTCCTGAAACAAATTAATAAGCATAACAATAAAAAATTGTTGACTTTTAGACAGAAAAACACCAAAACAAAAATGATTTACCCATTTTCAAACTACTTTAAGGATAAATTAAGATGAACGATAATGTTTTATACAGCTTACCTGATTCTCTGATCAATTTTTGACACATCTTCACCATTTTTTCACCTCTGGAACTCATTTTCGATGATTTTTAAATAAAAAACACGCACCGTAAAACTTTTTAAAACCACCAAGGTAAACGTCAAAGTGAGTGAATAACATGTTAACCATAAAAATCTAAACCAATGTAGATGGGAAGAAGTTGTTAATTACAGAATTACGGCAAGAACTTGCTAACATAGTAGTTAACAAGTACTTGCCCTGATTTTATCAACTTACTGTCACAGAAACACGTAGTTAACATGTTCATCATATTGATTTAAGCATGTTCTTGCCGTTTTTAAGCTCTGGCATGGTGTTCATTGGAAAGAGCGTATGCGAATTAGTTTAGAGAGCATTCTAACTCATTTTTTACGAAAATTTAAGTTAACAACTTCTTGCCTTGGGGTCTATTATAATAATATTATTAAATTAAATTTTTATAAAAAAATTTAAAATTCTACGAATTAAACACAAAAACAATAGAATAAAAAAATGTTTTCTATAGCAATCAAGGCGGTAGAGATTGAAAACGTTAAAAGAAAATATTATTATACTATGTTAACAAATCTAAAAAACATAATTACGTCTTTATACACTTATGCCCGCTATTTTTATCATTTTTATCTACGTATAACCGTACAGTACCGCGAGATAAGAATATTGTTTTCGTTCCAGTCTGGTACGTCAATCTTATATTAGTGATGTATGGATAATTATTGCATGTTAACTAAACAGTGCATATTCATAAAAGATATGGAATATTGCAAATCAGTTCCATATTTGAAAATGACAATTAAAATAAATTTCTTTTAAAATGATATTAAATTATAGGTGGTATTATAGGTACTTAATCTTTTGTCTGAATTCTTCCTCTAATCAGGTCTAGTTGTGAAAAATTACACTAAAATTCAAAGCTAGTTTGAGTTCATTCAACCAGAGTTACACAGAACGCACAGACAACCGATATTTAAATTTTTTATGATTTTTATAATGATTTTTTTTTGTTTTAGTTTTATTTGATTTTTTTTATTTAAACGCCACTGTCCATTCACAATAAACAGGATGCAGCAAAAGAGACAGTGCAGTGTTTGAACCTGGGAGAGGTCTCATTGTCTCGAGAGGGTCGTGCCGTTTTCAGTCGTTACCATGAATTGGTCAGGACAACAACGGGCTTCGCCGTCTGCACGTTTCTTGGAAATGGCCGTTATTTCGTCACTATCCAGCGGGCCTTCCATCTCTATGGAGCGCTGAATAAACAAATTTTTGGGTAATGGGCTTAAAATAACCCAAAGCAACATCATGAGAGACATCTTCATCATCTTCAAAAATGATCGTGTGGTGTACGATTTCCAAGTTTCGGGTGATTGGGCCTTATTTATTTGAGGAGAATGAATGAACCGTGACTGAGAATGCTGAAAGATATGTTTCCATGTTGGAAATTATTTTTGAACCTCAATTGGAAGAACTGACGGAGAAAACAGATCTAGGAGACATCTGGTTTTCACAATTCGGTGCAACTCTCTGATTAGTGACCTGGGGTGGCCCGCGCTCTCACCTGATTTGAGCATTTGGAACTTCTCCCCGTGGCACTACCTGAAGAAAAATGTTTTGAAATATCGGCCTCACACCTTGGAAGAAGTCAAGGATCGAATAAGGGAGAAAATCGCCGCTATATCCGTCAAGATGTGCTTAAATGCGGTCGAAAACTCAGAAATTGCCATCATCTATGTATCTCTGCTGGGGGGAACGATATTTCTGTTGTCATCTTTAGGACTTGATGCATAAAAAGGCATGATGTACAAAATAAGTTGAGCCGATTTTTTTAATAGCCCCTCAAAACTTAATTGTCTGTTTTACTGCACCCTGCGTACTGCACAAAGACAAAAATGTACTTGGGGAAGCTCATAAGCTTCAGTCAAAGCCTGCACAAGGTTTCCATAAGGTTCTAGAATTAAGCCTCATTTATAAAAAATGCTATGTTTCTTAAAATCTTTTAGATTTTATACACATAAATTCAATTTGCGTAGAATACCCCTAAAATAAATTAAAAACCGAAATCCCCTAAAATGATAAGTCAATAAAAATTCACTATCCTTAAGTAGTCAAATTAAGAATTATTACCAGTAAAAATCATCTTATCTCCAAAAAAAAAACCTCTCGTCGCTTGTTTTGCTGAGAATGTGTAAACTTTATTTTCTGTTTTTTTATTAAGATATATAACTATTGCAAAATAAAAATTCGTCTTCCATTTCTCCAAACTTTGAATTAAGCCAAGAAGGATTAAAACCAAAAGAAATTGCGATAAAACCAATACACGCTCCTTTCGTGTTGTATTAATTTTAACGTTTGCTCTTAAATCTCAATAACTTTACGCGCTTAGACGTAATTGCTTGTTATTTGATGACATCATAATTATCTCTGAAATTTCGAGCGAGATAAGAATTTTCATTACAATTAGGTGCGCCAGTTTATGTTAGTAACACGAATATTACGATTCGATGCATCGTAACCGCACGATTATTCAGTTCAGGCACAAATATTTGCCACATTTGGGTTTGCAAGTAGAACATTTTGAACTTTAAAGCAGTTTTCAGAAGGCGAGTGGCCAGAGGCATTGTTCTTTGTAAAATGTACTGGGTTCGATTCCCAGTTGAGACGGTTGCCTTTCTATATTTCTGGGTTTTGTTCTGTTTAACTTTTCGCTTAGATTTATAAGTATTATCTTCTTCTTCACTGATGTGTTACATAAATGGGTTTAAAGCAAAAAAAACTAGATTTATGATAATTGGATGTAAAAATAAATACAGTGGAAACAAAATTTAAATTGACGGTGCAATTTTGATCGAAAATGATTTTGAAATAAAATTATTAGGAGTTATATTAAATTCCAAACTATCTCTAACAAGAATGCTTAATGCTGAGTAAACACAAAAGTAAAATGGGAAGAATATGTATTTTAGGGAAGAATAAGTCATAAAAATTCTAGTAAAACTACAATCACTAAATTCAACTACTTTGTTGCTCTACAGATTAACTACTGCTCAACTATTCGTTTCTTGTATAATACCATAATAGACAGAGAATAAAAAAATGCTAATTTTTCAAAATAATAAGTTAAAGGAACTAAATTGGCAAACAGTTTTACAGATGCTGACCTTCAACACGATGATATGTGTAAATAAAATAACAAAAAACCTGAATTTACAGATATAACAAAAAGACTTGCAGCTAAATCAGACAACCAAAAAAGGACAAAGCCAATACGCAAAATAGTTTAATTAACAAAGTGATTCAATTAAGAATGTTAAGAACGACATTAAGCTGACTAAAAGGTATTATATAAGTTCATATTAGTAATTTGTACACATAAATTTACAAAATAAATATAATAAAATAATGTAGTGAAAATATATATTTTTTTAAAGTTATGTAGCTATTTTTTTTTTTTCAATAAATTATGTAATAAATGGCTACGTTTCGTCATTTTTTAAATTAATTTATTAATCAATAATCGTTAAGTTTTTAACAGAATAATCGTTACCGCAATATTTTTTAAACACAACACTACTTGATTGATTGATACATGCAACAATTATCAAATTATTAAATTTTATCATTTTATGAGCTCGACCAATTTTTCACTATCTAACGATGAAACGACAAAAAATATCTCGTCCACTAATTTATATTTATAAAGTTGTGAAGACAATAATACATCTAGTGTGTAATTTGTTCCCAGTTCTGAAACAGTTGTTTTGTTAAGCTTAGAAATTCTTTTAAAAGCGGTATTGTGGAAAGACGAATTATTAAAATGTTTGATTTAACGTGTTCAAACTTGCTTTTGTTTATTTCTTTTATTTTAACCGGTTTGTATTTTTGGAATAAACATGCGTTCGGTTACTGGAAGAGACGCGGAGTGTACAGTCCCCCGTCACGGTTCTTGATCGGACATTTAGGTCCAGTTGCTTTTGGAAGACAATCTTTAGGAGTTCGTCTAATGGACTTGTATACCCAAACGAAAGACCATGCCTATGTCGGTTTACAACTATCCGTGAAGAAAACTCTTTTTATCAATGATCTAGACATGGCCAAGACTGTACTCTTGAAAGACTTTGATCACTTTTCAT
This sequence comes from Hesperophylax consimilis, assembly GCF_061612785.1. Classification (NCBI taxonomy): domain Eukaryota; kingdom Metazoa; phylum Arthropoda; class Insecta; order Trichoptera; family Limnephilidae; genus Hesperophylax; species Hesperophylax consimilis. Next base: position 5,391,638 of record NC_142846.1, read on the forward strand.
CTCATGGAATCAAACAAAATAAAGAAAGAGATCCTCTAGGAGAGCATCTGTTTAATCTGGACGGAGAAAAATGGAAGCAGATGCGTGTAAAACTTACTCCTACATTTACATCTAGCAAAATGAAGTACATGTTCGATACGATGTTGACATGCTCCGAAGATATGATAGATTTTGTCAAAGCAACAGTTGAAGTAGGTGATGTTACTGACATCAAAGAAATAATTGCAAAGTTTGGGACAGATGTTATTGGGTCGTGTGCTTTCGGCATCCAAACTAACAGCTTCAAGCATCCAGATGCAGAGTTTAGGCGGGTGGGCAAGGACATTTTCGAGGCTTCTTTTCTGAAGATGGTGTTGAACACTTTCGCGTTCATTGCTCCCAACTTTGTGCCAAAATTTCTCGTGAAAAGAGTAATGGGTGATATCACAGAGTTCTTTACAAAGACTGTCGAGGAAACGATCGCTCACAGGGAAAAAAATAAAATTGTAAGGAACGATTTCCTCCAGCTCCTCATTGACATGAAAAATTCAGATGAAAAATCAGGTAAGCTAAAAATTTTATGTCTTTTAAAAAATAATTTATTGCAATACTGGCAAAATAAATGATTTGATGTAGAAACAAAAAAAAATACAATCCATGAAGTAAATTACTCACAAGAACGCACGTCTTGATACAAGAGTATCAAACTGTAAATCGTGAAATAGAATCTTTTCGGAAAGACATAAATTATTATAAATACAGAAAAACATTCAATAGGTTATAAATTTAAATTATTATTGGTGTGCACAGTGCTTGTTTTAATATTGTTAATCCGTTATTGACGTTATTAGTAAGGATTCACCAAAATGGCACAGAAAAAACAAACACCAGTTCACCGGTCGGTGGTTGAGTTGACATCGCATTTGGGTCACACCCAGGCGCAGTGTTTCTGTGATGTATGGTAATAAGGTTGAGTATTTAATCGATAGATGGCGCTAGTCATAAAGCTTACTCCAGAGTCTGTCAGATGACGCTAGAGTGTAACAGGTACTTGTGAGTTCATATTGACAGGGAACAAGCTTCTCGAACGAGAGAATACCAACCCTCGGGTAATGAACAGTGTAGCTAGACCCATTAATTGTAACGTAAATAAACACCATAATAATAAAAAACCTTTTACTTGTTACAAAGAGTTCCCAACACTGAACTCTGCTTAGTAAGGCAGAGATATAACAGTTTTCAATTCCCTGGCTGGCTAAGTCCTTCATCATAAAACAAGCAACATTTTCAGCTTATTGTGGTGTTAGTAGGAGATTTTCTAATATTGTCAGGTTATTCGTAACTGAGGTGTTTATTTTTCCTTTAAAAAAAATTAAAAACATTAAAATTATGTTTTCAGGAAACCACTTGACCATAGAAGAAATCGTCCCTCAGGTATTCGTCTTCTTCTTAGCCGGGTTTGAGACCTCTTCCACCGCCGCTACATACGCCTTTCTGGAGCTGGCGAAAAACAAACACATCCAGGAAAAGACCAGAAAACATATTGACAAGGCTTTCGAAGAGTGTGAAGGGAAGATAACCTACGAAACAATCAACCAGTTGTCATATCTGACGCAAGTTGTTAACGGTAAGAGAAACATACACTTATACAAAGTTGTTCCTAGAGGCTTCAGTAATTTGCTTATCTTAAAATTGATACCATCTACAAAATCATACAATCGATCATCCATAAAAATTATATATTTATTATTATCTGATGTGCTCAAAACTTTGTGTTATTCTTTTTATTCTACACGTTTTACAACATCAACAAAATAATGTAACTTAAACATATAATGATTATAATTTACAAGTCGAAATTCGGACAATCCAAATACTGGGTTGACAATAAGAAAAGAAACTACGTTATATAATTTTTTTTGTGAAATAATCTTATGAATCATTCTGTTGGAAGAAATAATCGTTGTCTGGGCTAAGATACAAAGATTTTAAAAATGCTTTGTCTCAAAAATTAAATTTATGATAAACTTATTCACTAGTAATCCAGTGAAAATTAAAATTAGTACTAGTTATTATTGTATTTCACCTAGCTTCTGACAAACGGGAAACTTAAAAAAAAAACCGGACGATGTTTGGACCCATAAACGATTGAATAAATGATACACAATGCTGTCGTCAGCGAAACAATTGATTGTTGCACATTCAACGAGATCGTTGATGTGCAACAATAATAGCCTTAGCGACAGCACAGATCCTTGTGGCACCCCACATTGTTTGGCACGGATATGAAATATATCCATTGAAATGCCTCCGTTATAGATTTAATTAGAAACCAATGTCGCTACTGACGAAGCATGTTATTTTCTAGCGCATTTGAAATTCGTGGCGATGAAACAGTTCTAAATTTTAATTTTTTTAGAGTGTTCAGGCTTTGGATTACGAAACTGGCCTACACAGCATTTCTAGTGATTTTGTTAATTCTCTGACATAATCAAAGAAGAATTTCATATTTTTGTGATTCTTTCGACTCTGATTTGAAAACATTAATCACTAATCAAAAAACGTTTTTAAACAAAATTCTCATATGAATTCAAAGCAAAACTAAATATTCACCCTTTTAAATCATCGTGTCCAGAATAACCATTGCATTTCTTCGGTGGTTTTTCGTAATTTCTTAGTTCGTGGGATTTTTTTTCTATCTCCTTGATTTCCTTTACTGTTATAACAATTTCTTAAACTATAAATTTAACCATGCGGCACGGCAATAATCATAATACTATATTTTTTTAAATGCATATAAACATGTATTGTGTAAATACCCACTCTCTCATAAATACGTATAGTTTTAAGTCACTATTTGTAAGTCCTATTTCTTAGTCACTAGTTATTAATCTTAATTTTAAACCACTAGTAATAATTTTAACTATTAGAAATTATTAGTTACGAATAAATCTAAGCGATAGAGTATAGGTAGTATATAATAAATTAATTTTTAAAGCGTTATAGGTGACTTTCCTATGAAAACGGGGCTCTAGAATATGATTTAAATATTATTTGAATCATTATTATTTCAATACTTATCGAGGTGTAAGTTTGCCTTTAGAATAGTTTTGAAACATGTATTAATGAACTTAGATTCTGACAAACGTGTAATATTTTTAATTTTTAATTTCATGTTTCAAGATTATAATACCTATTTATATTTTTTCAAAAGAAAGAGAAAAATTACTGGGTTACGAATAACCTGACAATATTACAGCTCCTATTACCATTACGGTAAGAGGAAAATGTTGCTTATTAATGTTTTTAAATGGCATTTTCAGAACACAAAATGTTAATGGCAGTAACATAATTATATAATTATATAGGGTGTATATTATATACGTCTAATTTCCAAATTGTGTGCAATTGTGTATGTGGGAGCGACTTTTCTGATTTTAACACTAATCACCAATCACTTCTACTAACCAAAGTGTAAATTAGTCGACAGGAATATAAACAAATGCTTATATCACCGAATGAAGTAGGACACAAGAAATGAGATAAAAGCCTGTTTCATGACTTAAAAGACAGAATACTATTTGCTTAAATACAAAATTAAGTTGTGCACAAGTTTCTCCTGACAACATTTTGTAGCTATTTTTTTTTTAAATTTCAGAATCAATGAGGATGTATCCTCCCTTACCATTCCTCTTCAGAAGGTGCACTAAAGACTACAAAATAGCTGGAACTGATACGGTTATTGAAAAAGACACCATGGTTATTATTCCAATATTGGGTATCCAAAGGAATCCGAATATCTATCCTGATCCTCTGCAGTTTGAGCCTGACAGATTCTCAGCAGAAAATGTGTCAAAAAGACACCAGTACTCTCATCTTCCGTTTGGCGAGGGACCCAGGAATTGTATTGGTAAGTTATATTGATTGGATGAGAAATATCAGTGTGAGTGCTTTTTGGTAAATCGGAATTGTGCAAGAATGTAATTTCTAGAAAGAGTGATCTCGATTTGGACTAAGATACACTGCATTTAATTCCTTGTTGCTAGCTAAATCTCGCTGGCAGTTTAAATAATGAAGTTCTGGTTCTTATTGTTTTTCATTATAACAAGCACCCTCTAAGCAAATGAAACGAAACTCTTTTTGAGGTGACTACAATACAAATATATAAGATATATAGACAGATATCTACAACACACTCAAAATAAGGCACTCAAAGGCATATACATTATACATTCTCCAAGACACAAAACATACATAAACACACAGATAGACATATTTATAATACAACTATATATATACACTCAGTGGATACTAATAATAATTATAGAAAATATCAATATGAAAATGTTGATCAATTAACCAATTTTTTAGCTTCTTATACTCTAATTTTTTGACATTGACTGTATATTTAGTTATTCGTTTATTAATTATCGTTAATGTTTTTATTTTCAGGGAGCCGTTTTGGCATGATGCAAGTAAAATTGGCCCTATTTACCATCCTTCGCAGCTTCCATGTGGACCTAGTTCCTGAGAGCAGCGGCCCGGTGAAGTTCGATCCCAAAGCCTTCCTGCTGCACACTGAGGGGGAAATGTTGTTGAAATTTACACCTAGATAAAACAATAAATGTATTATATTGCTTGATTTGTTTTTTGAAAGATACTGTGAGTTTGTGTATTATTAAATTAAATATTTTTAACTGAATTTGATATCAACTGAATAGATTAACCAATCTTCTTACCGTTCACAGAAATCCAAAATAGCTCTTTACATATTAATTATAATTATTTTACAAGCAATAATTATTCGCCTGAAACACTCATCCACATTTAAAAATCTTGTATTAAAAGATACATGACGCCAATGGGACTCAAACCCGCGTCCCTTCGATTTCCGGTCGACAGCTCTAACCACTGAGCTATGGCGGCTTATCTCTTATCCGCGAAATAATTCAATATATACTAGTGTTTCATTCAACAATTACTGCTTGTTACGTTACTGCTTGGATGAGTGTTTCAGGCGAATAATTATTGCTTGTTAAATAATTGTTACCCTTTGTGCGACGCATAAAAAATCTTGTCTTAATAACATTAGCTTACCAAAAAAAAAATAATTAATTATAATTAATAATATTTACCCACCTAAAAAAAAAAAAAAAATTTTTAGTTAAAACTACAATTTATAATATTGTTGGTTTATTTATTGCATCTCACTATAAAATAATCACGATTTTACTCATAAAAATCAACATCACTGGAACTTACTTGTATCGAGGTAAACAATTCACAATTGAGTGAAGCAAACATAGAGTAATCACAAACAAGTTTATACAAGTGCAATTTACCTTAGAAACCAATTATAGATTTCATTACTATACTTATACATTATGTATTTCATATTGAAAAGTGTAGGTACTACATATAACCAGAGATGTGCAAAATGGGTACCTAAAACCATTTGAAATGGAAATGGGTCAAAACTTTTCCATTTGAAAATGCAAAATGCAAAATGGTTTTTAGAAAAGCATTTCAAATGCAAAATGCAAAATACCTATTTTCAAAATGCATTGAAAATGCAAAATGGTTTCTCAGGTCAAACAATTAAAATAATTATAGAATTTTTAAACAATTTTGTCATTTAATAATGGACATCAATGTAGAACAAACATATTACATGATGGTAAATCCAAAAACACCACGACCATAAATATACCACTCTCACCACGACTACAGATTATGAAACCACAAAAAATTTGCGCGGGACTATTGTTGCCAACGTAAAAACATAGAAACTGCTATCTAACATTTAATATTACAGCGTCATGGCCCCATGTTCAGTATTTAAATCAGTATTTTTTGTAATGGTATCACTCAATTGCCAGGGCTCCTACCAGGGAGCAACTTGACAAATGTAAATTATCTCTCATAGTGAGGTTGAGGACCGACTGATATTTGGGGCTTATGAAAAAAAGATGAGTGGAGATAGTAGGAAGAATGTTGCAAAAAAGCATTTAAAATGGAAAATGCTTTGAGAAAATCATGTAAAATACAAAATGCAAAATGGTTTTTAGAAAAGCATTTAAAATGCAAAATGGAAAATACCCATTTTGCATTTTGCATTTCCATTTGAAATGGATTTATTTGAAATAAAGCACATCTCTGCATATAACATATCGACGCCGGAAAGCCAAAAGGACGTAAGCGACAATTTCGTCAAAAATAAGTTAAACGTACAGTTTTGATTAGAATTTTTGTCTGATCAAAACTCTATGTTTAACTATTTTTCGACTAAACACCGCGTACGCCTTTTTGCTTTTCCGGCGTCTGTATAATTATTCTAAGAGTTACCCCATAGTACTTCGGTTTATTTAGGATCGTTAGGGAGTTATCTTTATACAATTCCGAAGTACATAATTTTGATGTATCTCATAAGGCTTACCCAGCGTTAGCAATAAAAGCCCCTGAAAATATATTTTTAAAACTTGATTACAAAACATCGACTTTTTAAATTTTAATAAATATTATATCCATGTATTATATATGTAAACCTCCCTAAAAAATTTTCTAAGCAGTAGTGAAAATTCTATCAAAATACAGTGTGTAGTTTAACTAACTAAGCGCACAGACAGACATACGCGAATAGCGACTTTATTTTATACTATTTAGGGATTAGAGATAATAGATGTTAATAGATATTTTATATTTATTTTCGTTGCAATTGATGATATCTACATCAGAGAGAATGTTATTACAATATATTATCAACACAAAATTATTTTTAAAACAAGAATTTTGATTTGAATTTGTTTACAGTGCCTAGGTACTTCTAAATCAATACTATTTAATAATAGGGGGCACTCAAAAATGTTGTTAACGATTGTATTTAATAAAATTGCATCTGCAAATCATTTACGCACACACAATAAATATATATTTTTTTAAAACACGGTTGAAAAATGATAATTAATTAATAGATCACTTGAGCAATTTAAAATAAATGTATTTTTTTAATCGATCCAAATTTGTATATATGCAGGATGTCCGGAAGTAAAGCGCGCTAACTTCGGGGAGTGAGTCTGCATGACCTCTTTCAATAAACTAAATTCAAAGAAACGCTTCCATCCGCCCTAGATTGGCCTCTCGTAATCCGATGCTAAGAAACGCTTATTTAATAAACGCTTTCTCGTTAAACGGTTAACCATTACCCACCCGTACACGATTGGCCGCCCATCAACCGTTGCAAAAAACGCTAATTAAATTAACTGAACGCTTTCTCGATTCTGTCCGCGATTAGCGCCCCGTAAACCGTTGTCGCAACGCTTCCACGCGCCCATGATTGGCTGCCTGTAAACCGATGCAAAACGCTTGTTTAAACGGCTTCTTGTCAAAAGCTTTGATATTCGCTTTCGCCGCAACCGTTCACCGATAAATTTTAAAAAATTATTTCAGTAGAAGGATTCCCACGTTTTTTGAATTTGGAGATACATTTTACATTAATTTTCACGATGATCCAGTCATAATAAGAATCATATAAGAATGTTTTTTTTGAAATCTTTAGATTTTGACCACTAAACCGATTTATTCAGATAAGCACGAATCTAGCAAAACCGAGTTGTCCTACAATCAGTAATTTATGTGTATCACCCTTGTAAGGAAATTTAAATTTTTTATTTTTTAATTTTTTTTTTATTAGTTTTTGTATACATACATAATGTAACATAATCATGAGTAATTAAGCCTGCAACATTGATTAAAAAACTGTAAAAACACATATATGTATACAATATATAACCTTTACGAGAGTTAAATTACTCGTGTGTAAAGGCGGGAACATAGAGAAGTTTATTAAAAATTAAAATTAAAAGTTAAAAATTAAAACACAATATATACGTGCATAGATAAAAAATAATAATATTTATAAATATATATAATAAAAAATAAATTTAAAAAAGAAACTGTCAATTAAGTTTTCTTAATCAATTGCCAATGCGATTCTAGGTAGCCAAACTATTTAAGATATCATTGTTTAGTCTATTTTTGAATTTATTATAGTCAGGTTCCAACCTCAGTTCCATTTCCAATTGATTAAACCACATCACTCCATTGTATGTGTAGAAGTGTTGTGCAAAACTGGTATGCATTAATGGCGTACTTAAGCGACCCACTGTGTTATGTCTATTGCTCTCTACGCGTACCATGGCGTGGTGTGACTTCTTTGAATCTTTGTGTATTTGAAGCAGCGTATTTTTTATATATGTATTTTTTAGAGGTGGGACTTGAAAGTCTTGAAAAAGTTGAGAGGTTGAATAATCTGATGGTTTCCTAGTAATAATTTTTATTATTAGTCTTTGGGTAATTTCCAGTGGCGAAATTGAGGTTTTGTAAGCTCCTCCCCACGCAACGATACCGTATTGTATTATTGAATGGGCTAGTGCGTAGTATATATTTTTAAGAATTTTTAAGTTAAGTATATTTCTTAAATTAATAAATATGTATATGAGTTTTCTTAATCGATTTATAATATTGGTTATTTGAGTCTTCCACTTAAGGTTATTATCTATTATTACACCCAAATATTTTATTTCTTTATTTATTTGCTATGCATAGACAATCATTATTTTGGCATGTTAATATTTTAGTGGCGCATTTTCTTGAATGAATATTAATATTTAAGGCGAAGTAATATAAAGTTATTATTTTCAAAATTCACATTCGCAACTTATTGAGATTGATATTGATTTAGTACCTTACTTAATCTTAATAAACTTAATCTCTAAGTGTTAACAAAATTTCTCGAAAACGCAAAAATTTTGAACTAACCGCAAAAAATCATCAAAAGTAAGTTGAAATAATATTGTTTATTTACTCCTCCTTGTTTTGTATCTGATTCATTCAATATTGTGAAATATCAATTAATTTGACTGATGTTCTGCGTAGAGTTCTACTCAAAAACGCACGAAATATACGGATTTTTTTTACTGCAAGCGTAATAATATCTGCCCGAAAATCCTGACTAGAAGAATCTAGAGGCTTTTTTGTGATGGAAGAATTAGCCAGCCGAGGAAGTGAACACACTAAACCTGGATGGGATGCAAACGCAATGTCAACTCAGCCACCGACCGGTCATTAGAAGATACAGAAATAGTAGCATGCATACAAATGGTAGACCACCAGCGATTAAAAAGAAAAAAAATACACGAATGCAATCCATCTTTGAAATACAACATAACGCACCTAATTTTTGTAACGTAGAAAAAAAGGTAAACCCTTTTCCGTAGCGAATTGTAACTCGTCAATAAAAGTTAAGAGTTCTTATTTTTACTACGTGTCTTTTTACGCTAATAGTTCAAAACAGAATGTATATTTTTATCTATTGTGTCAAGTAAGGGATTAATAATAAAATGTCACTAATAATAATTATCTCTCCGAAAAGGGATCAATTAGGTTACAAAAATTTACCACAATGCAAACAAAAAAGCTTTTGGTTTTGTAGAAAGGGCTTTGTGTAGGTCTTGTTATTAGTCTCAATCCTCTATCTTCGTCGAATGTCACAGCGGTGCTGCCAAGGTCTGGTATCTATGAGAGAACATTGTGTCAGTGCTCTATTAGCAGCAGACACATACCTGGACGGATGACGAACCTCGTGCTGGCACTGTTGGTGGACGCGGTGCACTCTCTCGCTGCAGCAGCTGGTCCAGTTTCCTCACCACCTAGGATTCTTGCTGCAGATTCTCCATCTCCGTGTCACCTGTTTCTGTACTTCTTTTTATTCAACTTAATTTCAATTTATTTTTGTTATATTTATATTTTTTGTAATACCTGCATTAACTGTAAAGCGCCCCTGAGGTGATATCTTACAAAAGCGGCGCTATCCAAATCATCCAATAAATAGTTACAATTTCCTTATATGAGAGATTGAAACTAGTGGCTGCACGATTGCTTGTCAGTTTATTCGTGAGAACAATTTTTACAATTACCCAGTGCGCGTTTGGTAGGAAATGGTGGCAGTAACATAGAACTGACGGAATATTAATTCGGCTTGTCATGTTCGATTGCGTTGAATAGCGGATTACTTCGCGCCAGTGTTGTCATATGTGGGGAGAAAGAAAGCAGTCCCACAGTTTTTCAGAGCCACATTGAGAATAATGGATACACAATAACAATAATTGCTTTTAGATTGATTATTTGTAAGTGAGATCATTCTGGAAGATTTATTTTTAATATGTACTTACCTACTTGCAGTCGTAAAGAATATTATTGTTTGAGGGGATATAATATTTCAGTTTTTTGTGAAGATTTTTTTTTTAACGCGAACATTAGCCAGTGTCCTCGTTATGTTGTTGTTTTCATTCTTCTAGTAAAAACCTTAAGGGCGCTGTCAGTGCCTTTGCTCCTTGGCGACTTGGAGGTCGGTGCCTGGAGTAAACTGCTTCAATTGCGTCCGCACAGGACCGGCACTGAATCTACCTTATCACATTTGAAAACGAACTTAACCCTTAAATGCATACTGTTGCAAAACTGCAACATACCGTTCAAACCACCTTTAACTATTTGGTTTATACTTAATGCATGCCGTTTTAGAATTATCAAGTTCACGGTAATATATTTTATCGAGTGGCATCACCTTTTTTTTCTTTCGCGAATGTCAAATGTCACTTTTTCTTTAACAAAGTGAAGATTCTCGAAAATTGGTTGGAGGTTAGAATTACAGTTTTGTTTTGCTGTTATTATTTTGATTTTCTTAGGTAAGTAGATACAATAATACAATACTTATATGTAATAACTCGTATTTTTCCCGTATAATTATTAGTTTTGAGAATTTTTTTTAGTTTTTTTATTTTTTTTTTCATACGTAAATTGTTCATATTATTTTTTATTAAATACATGGTGTTGTAAAACTGCAACAATTTTTTTTAATCAAATATCATTAAAAAATTACAAAAAAATAAAATTCTTTATATTTCCTTGCATATGCATGTAAATATCTACAAAATATATTTTTTTCCAGAAAAATAAATAAATCATGCATTTAAGGGTTAAAGAAAAATAACTCGTTGCATCTTTAACTTGGTTCATTTATAAAATTTATTAAAAACGATAAAAGATGCATAAGTTTAGTTTTTTCCAATCAAAGTTAATTTTGAACGTTAGGAAATTATTAAAATAACCCAAATCAACAGCCTAAAAACTGGTTTTCTCCGGTAATGTTAAAATCTAGTGTTGTTTTTTTAAAGAACCTTTGAATTAGGTGGAATTCTACAACATTGCTATGTCTTTATTCCTATGTCTTTCTTCAAATTTACTTTGAATCATTCGAAGATAATTAAAGTACGACTCAAGATCTTTTTCTCCCAATAATCATTTGAAGATCCCATGGTCGCACCCACTACCTTCGGCGTTTTCATTGCTCCTTTTCTTTGATCAAATGGTCACCAAGCAAACCTAATGGATGAATGTTCATTTCTTTATCATTCTGTATGTGCCGTGTGAATGCGGAATGAAATAAAACTGAACGTTCACTCATTCCAATTCACTCGAGTGAACGTTCAGTTTTACTGGGGGTATTGTGATGGTAATAGGAGATTTTCAAATATCGTCAGGTTATCCGTAACGTTTGTCTATCCATAAATAAAATATTTTATTAAAAAATAAATCAAAGAAAAGTTTTATTCGTAAAATTTCAGTATCTTTACGACATTATTGTTTGTTATTATTATGTTATAAATTATATTAATACCCAACGAGATAAGAATAAAATTATCATCAAAACCAAGTTTTATACGTTAGTAACATGTCTAACGATTACGATTCCAACGCATCGTATTATGAAAAAAATCAGAAATGTCAAAGAATATGACAATGAATTCCGTTCTGGGGAGATATTTTGTTCAATATGCGTTCTGCCTTAAACCATTAATTATCTTGCGAAAAGTGAAAACGTTAAAAATCAGTAATCAGGTAATCAAAAACCATGTTTACTGAAAGATTAATAATAATACTTAGATGTCTGAAATACATATTTTTAAAGTTTTTCTAAGACGAATACAATAATCGTACAAATTTTTACCAGATACCCGCTACCGCAAACATGTTTAATCGCAACACTTCTTGACTGATTCACGCATGCAAATTACGAAATGAATAAATTATACCATTTTATGATCCCAACGAATTTTTCGCTATATAACGATGAAACGACACTTTTTAGACAATCTCCTACCTAACTAACTTATATGTATAACCTTGCGAAGATTTGAAGTTATGTTTTGTGTTCTTCGTTCCTAGTTCTGAGACGGTCGTTTTGTGAAACTTGAGAGTTGTTATTTAAAAAACGGAATTGTTGGAATACAAATCACTACAATGTTTGATTTATCGTATGCTAACTTGCTTTTGTTTATTTTATTCCTTGTTACTGTTTTGTATTTCTGGAATAAACACGCGTTTGGTTATTGGAAGAGACGCGGAGTGTACAGTCCACCGTCACAGTTCTTCATCGGACATTTAGGTCCAATTGCTCTAGGAAAGCAATCTTTGGGAGTTCGTCTAATGGACGTGTATACCCAAACGAAAGACCACGCGTATGTTGGAATACATCTGGCCGTGAAGAAAACTCTTGTTATCAATGATATGGACATGGCCAAGACTGTACTCTTGAAAGACTTTGATCACTTTTCATCCCATGGAATCAAACAAAATAAGGAAGCGAATCCTCTAGGAGAGCATCTGTTCAATCTGGAAGGAGAAAAGTGGAAGAAAATGCGTGTAAAATTGACTCCAACATTTACATCCAGCAAAATGAAATTCATGTTCGAGACCATGTTGACATGCTCCCAAGATATGATAGATTTCATCAAAGAAATGGTTGAAACAGGTGGGGTTAGTGACATCAAAGAGATAATTGCCAAGTTCGGAACAGATGTTATTGGGTCGTGTGCTTTCGGCATCCAAACTAACAGCTTCAAGCATCCAGATGCAGAGTTTAGGCGCGTGGGCAAGGAAATATTCGAGCCGACTTTCCTGAGGATGCTGTTGAATACTTTCATGTTCATCGCTCCTGACTTTGTGCCAAAGTTTCTCAGGAAGAGAGCACAGGGCGATATTGCGCAGTTTTTCACAAGAACTGTTAAGGAAACCATTGCTCATAGGGAAAATAATCACATTGTCAGAAATGATTTCCTACAACTCCTTATTGACATGAAAAACTCAGATGAGAATTCAGGTACGCTTCAAATATTTTTTATAGTTATCCTTTAAAATGTATATTTAGGTGCTATAATTTTGGAATATAACTGATCGGACGTAAAATCACATCCCTTAAATTAAATTGTGTGTCATTTGTTATAAATTTTCGCAATTCAGATATTAGGTTCGCTTATTAAAAAAGTAAAGTACGAACAATTATTTAAGCAGTGGCTATTCTTCCCCTGAAATGTGAACAAATGAACTCCAACTGAAAAAATGTAATAAAAAAATTTAAGATGTATATATTTACAGGTGCAAAAACATCAATAACGTCGTGTTTATTAATCATACCATTCTAGTTTACGACAAGTGTAAAACTGTCACTGTGTATAAAAAGTACAAAACTGTACTGTAATTGTAAATCGTCGAATGGACTGTCTCATAGGAAAAAAGTCAACAAGTAAAAAAAACGTTTTTTAGTATGATACACATATTTTTACTGGTGGTTTGACTGTGGATTGAACCTTCTTACCAGGAACTGGAGTTGACAACTTTACCGACCGAACAAAATCCCTCTAAATAAGAACGACATTTATTTCGTGTATATCAGTATTATTATTTTATTAATTTCGTTATTGCGAGTGTATTTTATCTACTTATATATATATATATATAGAAAACACTTTCTTTCTTTGTGACATTGCAACGCATGTCGGGCACCTGCTAGTTATAAATAAATACAAGCAAATAATTTACACACAATCACAAGAGACTTTTATTTACACATACAAACATAAGATGTAATAAACATTGCAGATATAAAAAACTAGAGAGAAATAAAAAAGTAATTACACGTGTAACTCACATAAAAGCACTAATTAATAAACTGCAGATGTCAACATAAATATTTAATTTTTCTGTTAGTCGTCGTTCCGGCGGTCTATTTTGCGGTAGTCATTTCGCATTTTTTTTTTGCGTAGTATAAACAAAGGTGCAAGAAGGTGAATCGCCTACCGCAGCACCAGGCTGCAGGCAGAACGCAGCAGCGGTCAGAGGCGGTGATTAATGGAGCATTGGCTCGTGCTGCTAAATGTACTGCCAGTTGCGTAACTCTGGGCGTGTTACGCCGCAAAGAAAAATAATACTCAAAAAACACAGTTATTTACATAAATGTGCACACAAAAAAGTAATAAATAATAATCGCAAAAATTATAGATCGTTACTTTCATGGAAGTTTTGATAACATGGTTCCGAACAAAACCCAGGACAATTGCTACCTTTCCTACAACAAAAAATTGAGTCTTTTCTTTCACGCCGTGTTTCTCAGCAAACTTAACATCTTTTTCTCTTAGTTTTGTGTTTTTTGGTATCTTTTTCAAAGAAAGATGGTAGATGTATTTTCACTATAGAAGATCGAGGGCGGGAGGGAACGGGACAAAGCAAGTTTTCTATGACCGACAATCTAAAATCGTTGAGCGTCATCTTTTTTTCACTGATTGCATTGTAAAAAGGATGGAATGCATTCTTCTTGAGAACTTCAAACAAACAAAAACAAAACAACAAAAAAACACCACCGTTATTAATTGTCACCGTGTGTACGCGGGTTTACATGCACGAGCGAGAGAAACGACCGCTATAGACTGAAACCCATAATGAAGCCACAGAAATACTGATCTCTGCTGAGATCAGTTATAACGCTGAGGCGGTAATATATATTAAGTTACCGATGCTCTTGTAGTTTTCTCTTCATTTACCGTAGGTATTATATAATCTGTACGCGCTAGTCGCGTTCTCAGCACCACACAAAATTTCGTAATACGCGCTAGGCGCGTATTCAGCACACAACGTGTCAAAAGAATTATGCACCCGGAAACAGAAACTCTAACTCAAATTTTTGTAATCGTTCATTGCAGAAGTGCTTGTTTTAAAATTGCTAATCTCTTCTTGACGTGACTAGTAACAAATTACCAAAATGGCACTGTAAATACACACATGTTTTCAGGAAACCACTTGACCATCGAAGAAATCGTCCCTCAGGTGTTTGTCTTCTTCATAGCTGGCTTCGAGACCTCCTCCACCGCTGCTACATACGCCTTCCTAGAACTGGCAAAGAACAAACACATTCAGGATAAAGCCAGGAAACATATTGACAAAGCCTTCGAAGCATGTGATGGGAAGATAACCTACGAAACAATCAACCAGTTGTCATATCTGACTCAAATTGTTAACGGTAAGAGAAATCTACATTTATACAGAATTGTTTCATCAGGTTCCTGTAATTAGCTTACATTAAAATGGATAGCATCTAGAGAATCATATAATCTATCAGCCCCTAAACATTTTTTTAGCAAATTGTCACATAAATATTTTGTGACAAGTGAAGTTCTTGCTTAATTGGGTTTATTTTGTCTATGGTGTTTTTTTTTCGAACTTTGGCAATATTTTGAAGGAAGGAAGGTCAGTTTTGTTCATGGGCACTTCCTCCCCGGCCTGCTTGGCCAGTGGGTCGTGGATCCAGTCACTCGCCTTTTAAGGGGTTTTAATCTGAGTTAATCATGTGAATAGAAGTTATTATTTTCTTTCAAAAAGGGCGCGGGGTGTTTATCCTTTCACGAATAGTTCGTGTTGGTTATTATTTCTAGTGGGGATTATGGAATCCCGCTTTTCATCCAGTGTTGGCCGTTGGTCATATTTGTAATACTCGTGTTTCGGAACTGAAACCGTAAATGGATCGGTCCTAGCTGTGGCTAGTAGTTGATGGCTGAGTATCCCCGCGTCGCGAAGGAACGGATTGCTGTTCCCGAAGTCTGTAAGATGAGTCTGGTTGCTTGCCTCGTGCTGCAGACCTGATGTTCCTGCAGGCACGCGTTGTAAGAGTTGCATCCTCCCGTGTCCACTAAGAGAAGGATGTCCTGGCCTTCGTTCCGGGTCCGTTCCCCGCTACCGAAAACAAGTTTTCGTTCGCCAACCGTTGTTATTCCTTCGTTTCTCGACCACGTAAAGTTAGTTTAGTTTGGTTCAGGAGTCCATCTGGTATGTGCCTTACTTTTATTCCTATTGTTACATGGTTATTATTTAGTACTCCTTTGTTGTAACTTTTGATGGTTTCAATATAATTTCTATTAAGAATTTACTCGTATTATTTCTGATCACCCAACTTACTTGACAGGAAATTAATCCCACAATCATGAAATTGAGGTCTTTGCTCTACCGTTTTTGTATACATTGGAATGTACCTACATTACATTTTACACCCCAACAAACTCTACTGTTACAAAATTTTCGTGATTTTGTGGATATTTCGATGACATTGATAAAATATGTGTTTACCATTCTGTTATGTAATTTAAATATTATTGTTATTATAAATTAGAGCACAAAGGTGAAAATGACGAAAAAGTAACAGAAGCGCTGTTGGGTTAGGTTAAGTTAGGTTAGGTTAGTTAAACTTGTCACACTATAGTCAAAAGCGAGTATCAGTGCGCGGGAACTCAATTCGGTAGTTACCGGTCGTACGGCGTTAAAACGATTCGATTTTGAATTGGACCTGAGAATGAAACCATTTTTTTTCTCTTCGTGTACCAACAAAATATAACATATAAATGGTGATACTTGGAATTCCCGACAGATCGGTTCTGACATTGAAAACCAATTGAATGATTGTGTTTTAAAAGTATCATTTAACGTGTAGGTTCTTTTTCGCATTTTTTTGTATTATTTTCGACTGCCTTAAGACAAATTTAGACTTTAATATTTGAGAAGTGATAGCTTTACTAATATTATAGTTTATTATATTATACTATAATATCTGTCTACATATGTTTATTTAAAACAATTCAAAGGGTCAAAGCATATACCTTGTCTTGACATGGAACTAAAAAAACATTATCTATTTCAGAATCACTGAGGATGTACCCTCCCTTACCATTCCTCTTCAGAAACTGCACCAAAGAATACAAAATAGCTGGAACTGATACAATTATTGAAAAAGGCACCATGGTTGTAATTCCCATCTTGGGTATTCAAAGAAATCCGAATATCTATCCCGATCCTCTGCAGTTTGAGCCAGACAGATTCTCACCAGAAAATGTATCCAAAAGACATCAGTATTCTCATCTTCCGTTCGGCGAGGGACCAAGAAATTGTATTGGTAAGTTATATTAAGTGGATCAAATAATATCAGTATGAGTGCTTTTGTGGTTGATGGGAAGTGTCCTAGGATGTCATTGTGGGTCATGGAGATAAGTATGGACTAAGATCTGGTGGTTAAGTTATTTTTTGCTAGCTAAATCTCGTTGGTACTTAATACGAAGGTAGCAGCTTTTTATTAAATTGATTTGAATTTGATGATAATCAAGGGCGATTACTCGAGGATGAGAATCTTGGGTATGCTACCCTTTTTGTAAGTAGTGTCTCTGCACGATCATAGTGTACTTGAAGTAAAATACTATCAGAAAAATCCGGAATAAAATAAAGTAAGACGTTTGTGCCCCAGTACCGTCCAACTCAATGGTTATTTCAAAGAGTAAAATCAACAAAATTTTGACAAATAGAAAAATTAAGCTACCTAAAACTGAATTTTGAATAACTGGAGGTTTTTGATGAGACCGTATGAAAGTAAAATGAAGTATTACTGCAGAAGAACAAACACGTTTGGAAAGATCTTTTCGCCTTAAATTAATGAAATACTTGGATTGTAAATAGTCGAGAGTATAATGACTTATTTTAATAATTCCTCTGAAATGAATTACACGTGTTTGCATTACAAAAGGCTTCACAGAAATTTTATTTCCAAGGATCCTCTTCAAATAAATGCGTAGACCTTTATGGGACAATTTGCTATTGGCGACTTCTGCAAATGTTATTTCGACTGTGAGACACTTTTCGATAGTCTTTTTTTCCCTTCCCTTTTGTTTTGATGAGTCTTGTAAATCTAAATCATAATTAATGTGATTTATAAGTTTATTAATCAACGTTGATGTTCCTACCTCTAGGGAGCCGTTTTGGCATGATGCAAGTGAAGTTGGCCCTATTCACCATTCTTCGTAGTTTCCACGTGGACCTAGTACCTGAGAGCAGTGGACCTGTGAAGTTCGAACCCAAGGCCTTCCTGCTGCATACCCAGGGGGACATGTTGTTGAAATTTACACCTATATAAAGCAATAATAATTCTGTATACTTGAAAAATCAATTATAGATTTCCTAACTAAGCTTATACATCATGTATTTAATAATTAACAGTATAGTTACTACACATTACATAATGATAATATGCCGCGTTTTCAGTGGCGGCTCTTCTTTTAAGGTCATTTGGGCAATGACCTCCCAAAAATATGCTGCAATAGTATTAATATAAAAAAAGAATTAAATAAACTACCCGATTGTAAATTAATTTTTTATTCGTGCAGATTTTTCAATTTGTTCCAGTGCCATCTAAGGTTCAAATGAGAAGCTAATTTTATCTTATTTAATTTTATCCCAAACCAATCTCCTTTCTTTATCTTTGCCATAGAGACAATGGAGGTAAACACTCATGTCTAACGTATGCTTAATATCATATGAAATTTATTTTTAAGGTGGTTTTGGACATGACTGCGGTGAGATAGAGATATCTACGACCTGGGATTATTGTTATATTAGAGGGAGGTGAGAAAAAATGTCAGTCGAAAACTTTTGTATGATAAACGATAGCCATCTTAAAATTGAAAATTGATTCAGGAAATTATGAAATTGTCTATGTAATTTGCATGGAATAATTTAAAATGTGTAATTCTGTGGATATCGTATTGAATCTTTACAAACGTATTCAAATAAAGTGACAATTAGTTTGTGTTACAAGAGCGAAAAATAAGAGCTTGAACGCCAGCGACGCCTTTTTCGTTTACTGTCACACTTTACGGATTTACAGAAGGAAATTTCAGAACACCAATATTTGTCACTATTTACACTCGTGGACACGGAAATCTCAACCGCTTCGAAAGACACAACATTATCTGAGATTGCGTAAAAATCTTTTGGAGAAGAATCAGAATTTTTGTTTTAAAAAACCGTTGGCGGTAGAAATATTGAATAAAACGGCGTTGCTTCATCGCATGCGTACACGCCTAGCTGTTGGCGGCAGATTTCACGGAGGGACGAATCGCGCGGCAATTTGAACACTGAAAAAAGTTAAGAGGAGAAGAGAAGCCGAAATCAGGTAGAAACAGATATGCTATCTCTCACCAAGGAATATTCTGGATAATAAACGTCACTACATAATATATATTAAATTTGATATTAATTTTCTTCCATTGAACTTCCACTTCTTGACTCCTATAGCCGCCTATACGAGTGGGCAATTTTAAATCATTTGCTTTCTATACCTAGGAAAACTTTTCATCAGTTCAAAGTATAAAGATCACTCTTTTAATAAATCATCGGGAATAGATGACATGTGCTGCAAAGACAAAGGCAAATTAATAAAAATGAATAGTACCAATTTTCTAAATAAATAAAATTAGTCTGGTCAAATAGCCCCATTTTAAACATTTTCGCCTCATCTCCGACTACTTTCACCACTACCTCCCCTCGTCATCCAAAGATGATGTTCTTTCTCCCTCTTCTATCTTACCTATAAATACACTGTAACTCAATTTAACACTGTAAGAAATTTTATATGTTTTTTTATATAACCCCGATGAAGGTTAATCATTAGGGGAGAGAGGGGCTAGTTGTAACATTTTTTCCTTCTTTCGATGGAGTGACTAAACTATTGAGTATTTTAATTGAAAAAAGCTTTTAAATGAGTAATCATATATTTGAAAATATATTCTCACTATATTTTTTCCTGAATCTATAATAAATTTGTATTTATAACACTTTTTGTGGAAAAAGTCGCTTGTTACAACTTACCCCGTTTTTGGGGCAAGTTGTAACTAGTGTGGGGCAAGTAGTAACGTCATATTAAAACAACAGGTTTTGTTTAAGGCTTGTATTATAAAACCAACGAACACATAATAAGACAATTGTATTTCTTACGAACTCATGAGGTGAATACTTATCGTTTTCTTTAACAACAATAGTCATCTTTGGACTCGTATAGCATATACTTAGGTTAATTAAAATTATTAATAAACTCAATCATCAGTGAAAACATTTTTTATAATTTGCACTTATAATCGACATAAATTTTTCTTTTTATAAGAATTCTTTAATTTTTGTATTTACTCAACTATCACAATCAATGTGGCATGCTACATGGGCTTTAAAAAATGAAAACAAACAAATCTTACATTATTTTTGGTCAAAAGTTTAAAGAAATTAATTCAAACAACTAATTTCCTCAACCTTCGCTGCTTATGCTTCGTCTTCATCAGATTCACAGTTTATACAAATGTACGAAACAGGATCACCTCTTACACATTTAACGTGTGACCACAGTTTACAGATCATACAATCGACCCAATCTTCTTTGTCTGATTTGCTATATTCTTCTCCGCAAATCAAACATAACCAGGCTTCTTCTTCAGAATCTAAGTCTTCATTGAAAACTTTTTTCTTCACTTAATCAATCTTGGTCTTTTCAGGTCTATTCGCCTTTGTTTTACCAACCTTTACTCATGTGCAGGCTTGGGGCAAGTTGTAACAGGTTACTACTTGCCCCTTAAATTTTGCTACAACTAGCCCCAAACCGAAATTGCTGAAATTTTTATTTATAAAAAAAAAATGATTGGCTTTGGTTATGTGAAAGTACCATAATACCATGGCTTAATAAATGCTTAACAAAATTTAATAGAAATATTTTTCAATTTGACACAGTGTGATCTTGAAATCAAAATTTACTAAATAATATTTTTTAGGTTACCTGGCAAAAAAACGCACTCCTGCAGAAAACCGGTCACGGCGCTCTCCCGCACTGTACTGACTGTGCTTACGTCGTAAGCCGTATCTTAAAGGGCACGTTGAGTTCAAAATCGAAACAAAATATTTGAAACCGGCTGAGTTATTAAGCTGTTACTACTTATCCCCGTTACAACAAGCCCCTGGCTCCCCTACTTATAAAATTTTCGACGATCATATTATCAACGTTTGATTTTTGCGGTTCAGTAAAATACAATACGTTACTAAATATACAAATAAAGGTCAACAATCTACAGATACGTTCAGCATACAATCACCAAATCAAGTAGAGAAATATCAATCTGTACGTTACATCTGCAGCTCCGAAGCAGTATGGAAGATTATATCATTCAACGTGCCTGAGCCACGAGCACCCACGATTACTTGCCTTGACGTTCATTTAGAAAATGGACAGAGAGTTTATTTCACTGAAAATGATGTTAACGTTGTTGTTACTAATCCGCTGGATACAAAACTAACAGCATTTTTTAAAGTTGTGTGCTCAAGACAATTTCGCAAAAATACAGACATATGATAAAGTTCCAAGCTATTACACGTGGATTCAGACTGGCAAAACCTTCCGACGGAGAAAGAAAGGTATTCTAGTTGACGGCTTTCCTGAACAAATTGTTGGGATGAAAAATATAGACCCTCCCAAGAGCATCTGTTTTTTTTAACTCTAGGAAAGTAACTACGTGTTATCGCGACAAAGATTGCTACATTTGTAAGTACGCCGCGGCGGCTTTTTTGCGTCCGGCAAATAGTTTTGTTGCAATTGATTTTTCAAATTGCGATATTTTCTAAGATATTAAAACCATTAATTTATTTTCATTTATTTATTTGTTAGGACATACACAGTACAATAAAATACAGCTAGATATTTTTAGTTATTACATAGTTGTAGTACCTATTACGTATGTCTATAAAATATCATTCCGTAATTTCGCCTGAGATTGTTATGAAAGGAAAGAAGTGTGTGGATAGATAATAAATAAATGAATCGAAAACAAGAATTATAATAAGCTCACGAATTGTAATTGAGTGTTAATACATAGAAGTTTTGAAAAATGATGTGAAAGTATTTTTGAAATATGTCATGCTAAGAAATTTAATAAGTTAGTTTTGTATGTTAGAAAGGAATCATGAAAGATGTCAAAATGTAGTAATTTTTCGTAATGGGTGTATGTTGTGATTGCGCGAGCAATTACTGAGTTTTTTGCTGCATTGGTATTGTTGGCTTCAATATGAAATAGTGTAGTGTGCCTGGTACGCCTTGTTGGAACATTTAAACCAATGACGGATAGCAATTCGGGACTATCAATTTTATTATTTAGCAGATTATGTAGAAACAACAGGTCTGACAATGTGTGTCTTTTTTGTAAAGTTAACATATTATTTCTAGGTTTGTTGTATTTCTTGAGTAAATGTTTCGAAAATTTATTCTTTATACTTTCTACTAAATCTATGTATACCTTATATTGAGGATTCCATATTGTGGAAGCTTACTCCAGTGGACTTCTGTCCAATGAACAAAACAAAATTTTCAGAGTCTTAGCACTTTTGAAAACTTTGCATATTCTTAATAAGAAACCTAGCATTCTGTAGGATTTTGAAATAATGTGTTCAATGTGCTGGTCAAAAATTAATTTGCTATATAAGTAAACACCTAGATCTTTACACGTAGACATAGGTTGTAAAGGTTTGTTATTCAAGTTGTATGGATAGATGATTTTGTTTTTATTTCTAGTAAATGTAATCGAGTGACACTTAGATATGTTTAAGGACAGTTAATTTGATTCACAATATACGCACAAATTATCAAGATCGCTTTGCAATTCCATAAAATCGGATAAACACTGTATAGCTTTATAAATTTTCATGTCATCCGCGTATAAAACAAAGTAACTATTTTTAAAGCATACATAAATGTCATTTATATAAATATTAAATAAGAGTGGTCCAAGATGCGACCCCTGGGGCACACCTGAGATGATTTCCGTTAAGCAAGATGCAAAACCATTGACAACCGTGATTTGGTGCCGATTATTGACGTATGATGCGATCCATCTATAGAGGTCACCGTGAATTCCTAGACCTAATAACTTTTGTAAAAGAATATAATGATTAACACGGTCAAATGCTTTAGAATAATCCGTATAAATGGCATCTACCTGGCATCGCATATCCATTTGAGCATGAAGAAAATTTGTAAAAAATGCAAGATTTGAAGTTGTGGAGCGATTTTTCATGAAACCGTGTAGATTATTTAAGAGTGAGGGTGAGACAGTAGAATATAATTGATCGAAAATAATTTTTTCCAATACTTTACTTAGGATCGGTAATTTGGATATAGGTCGATGGTTAGAGACATCATTTTTACTGTTATTTTTATATATATTGGGGTAATCAAGGCTGTTTTCCACTTGTCGGGAAATGTTCCTTCAGATAGCGATAGTTTGAAAATAACAAAAATTGGGGGTGTCAATTGTTTACTACAGTAATTTATGAAGATCCCTGGAAGTTGATCATCCCCTGGTCCCTTTTTGATATCAATGGACTTAAGGTATTTGAATGTGATGTCTTCATTGATTTCGATTGAGTTGATTATGCGATATGAATTAGAGCAAAGACTGGAATTGCTTGTATGTGCAGGTTGAACATTCCAAAATACAGATCCAAAATACTCAGAAAATAAGTTGGCTACTCTTCTACTGTCATTAGCAGTTTTTTCATCGTAAATCATATGATCAGGGATGGCAGGAGATTTTCTTTGAGAATTGACGTAGGACCATATTTTTTTAACATTATGCTGTATGCCGGATTCTATCGTAGAAATGTAGGTTTTGTAAGCTGCTGAAGCGACTGTTTTTGCCTTTTGCGAAGCAATGAAAATGAGAGATAATCAAGGGAGTTTCAATGGCGCTTCCATTTTCTAAAGAATTTTTATTTTTCGTTTGTTATTTTTATATTAATTTAGGTGTGTTAATTGTATAGTTATAGTAATAATAGTATGTGTGTATGTATATAATTGATCATTAACATCCTGTTGACAAACTGCTTTATTGCAAGAGAGAGGGTGCTTTATTGCAGGTTAACGGGATTGTAGCTTGAAAACAAATAAAAAATAAAAATAAAAAAAGGCTGCCGTGTACCATAGTGGGTATTTTCCAGATTTCACAACTTTCTTAGGAATAAACGCTTCGATAATCTGTTCAATTATAACATAAAACGAATTTAACGCTGTATTTACATCCGGTGCATTTATAACGGTTGACCAGTCGGTTTCTTTCAGTCTCTCTTTGATCTCTGCATAATCTGCTTTATGAAATAATTTTATTGTTCGAGGAGTTGAGAGGGTTGCAATAGTGGATGGAAATTTTAGTTCTACAATCAATGATTTATGATGAGCATCTTTTTTAACTAATGGGTGGTCGGCAAGCGACACATTAACTGAAGTGTTACATAAGACGAGGTCTAAAATTCGACCGTATTTGTTAGGTAAATTGTTAAATTTGCAAAAGATAAGCAGTTAAGTAACGCGAGTGCGCATTGATCTCTATTACTTGGCATTTGTTGATTATTCCATTCGATATTGGGCATGTTATAGTCGCCAATGATTAAAAACTTGTCATTGGGAAAACGGATTGTTAAGTCAGAAATAGTATTGCTATGACTGGTAAATAATGCTGATCTTTCTGATGATGTTAATTTTGGACCGACGCTAGGTAAATACACGCAGCACATATAAATATTATAACAATGACGATTCGATTTTGATGTATTGACAATTATCCAGATATCCTCAGCGTCTGATTTCCAAGAGTGAGGGGTAACAAAAAATTATTTTTCCTATGAGTACGCCTCCGCCAGTTGATTTACTAGTGCGGTGTATATCCCTATCATTTCTGTAAACAGAATAGCGATTATCGCATAATTCCTCATCTCGGATACTATCAACCAACCAACTTTGTGTAATGAAGATCAAGTCATAATTTTTGAGCAGTATATTTTGATGAAATTTCAGTGTTTTCGAGCGCAAACCTCTTGAATTATGATAAAAAATCATTAATGAATCATGCATTGAGAATTTTCGGTAATTAGATTATTATGTTCGGTTTCTGTAGAATATATTTGAAGAATATTATATTCTAGAGTTATGTTATTAGTCATGAGTCCACTGGGCTTAGCAAAGCACAACATACTATTATTATCAATTAAAGTGAGTGAGTATATTATAGAATGTAGTAGTGAGCAGTTAGTTTAATTATTAGCATGTGGGGTTAGTGTAAAAAGGGTGATATTGAAAAAATTATGAAAAAAAATACGAAAAAAATAGTAGTTATGAGAGGATAGGTGGTTAAACATTGCAATGGTAGTTAGATAAGGTTTTTTTAGCTGTAATTCGCATGAAACGTGTATGGGATGTGATGTTTCGTTTTTCCGTAGGTAGATTTTTGCGCTTCTTATCCATAAAAACTGATAGTTGTGTTCGTTTTTAAAGGCTTTATCGCACCTCAATATAGATTTATTCTTTCGCGTGAGATGGTCGTTGACGAAGATCCTCTGGTCAGCTTCAACCATCTCGATGGCCTTGGTAGTGATTGCTTTTCTTTTCTTGATGGCTGCGACAAATTTGTCCTTCTTTTTCGGAGAAGTGAATTTGGCGATTATGTTACCCGGACGTTTATCTGTCGTGTCTTGTGTGCGATGGCGCTTACTGATTCTGCTAACGTATTCAATGTCGCTTTGATAGAGAGGGCATCCAATGACTGTTGCGATATTCGAAATCATGGTAGGTAGATTCTTGTTGGTGGTCTCAGGCATTCCATGTATTTCTATATTGTTGGATAGAAGTTCCTGGTCCCTTTCGTTGTTTCCCCTCTCTAACATGTTAACTGTTTGTTTTAATTCTGAGACCTCCATTTCTAGCTTATCTATTTTAGCTAATTTTTCGTTTATAGATTTCATATTACTTGAAAAATCTTCTTTAAAATCTTTATTATTATAAATGATGACTTTTTCGAATTCTGCCATTTTAATGCTCATTTTTTTCTATTTGTATCGCCATTTTTCTAAAATCAACAGTTAGGAGTACGTTGCTTTGATCTGAGTAGCAGGATTGGGTATCTAAATTGTCCAGGGTTTGAATACAATTATTGCACTCCCACGCATTTTTTCTACCTTGTGACATGCGTTTAAAAACACTTGCCGGAATATCAGCGCATTCGAAATGGATGGTGCATTTGCAGGTTGAACACTTTATACACTCAGCCACTTTCAGCTGCTTAACGCAATATTTGCATGTTGTATCTATCTTATGTTTGGCTTGTGGCTGCAATAGGTTACAATACTGTGGGTAGCTTGAAGATTTTTGAAGAATAACTAAAACTCTAGATTTAGCCCTTTTTACACTCCAGACAAGCACTCACTTTCGTAGTTTAAGGCACTTTTACGAATATCATCAGCTTGTATAAAAATTGTAGGATAAGGGTCGATGTTTTTAGAAGAAAATATAAGATTAATAGGGAGCGAAATGACAAACGTCAGACTTGTGCTGATTGTTGTGGTCGTGTTGTATAATATATTAAGTTACTAATATCATTCATTGGATAAGGATTAAATCTATATAGTTCAAGTAAGCTTCGCGTCTTTTTTTGCCTTAATTTAAATCTATGATATCTTTTAAGATATTCATTTTAATTTTATATTATGTAGGGCATTATTAATCTACATTAAATGCTCAACGTAACTAACACATTTAATTAAATAAGAATTGATAATACGTTGTTCAAAATAGATACGTAAATATTAATTAATGTGTAACAGATACAAATGGTTACTGTGGGTAATCCTTTAAAGATAGATACCATTGCTTACTTTTCTGTAGACCTTTTTATGATATACAATTCCGTTATATTACATCATTTATCATTAGCAATGAAATCCCGCGAAAATGCATTTTTACATGGTGATTAAGTGAATTTATTTTATACTATTTATTAGAATGGGATAGATTAGATTAGGGATGTTTGATAAACGCAATTTCTAGAACTATAAACAGTGAATGTCATTACAAAAAAAATGATCGGAAAGTAAACGCTCGGACTCTTATGATGCGACACTAATGCATTGCACACTTGCGAAGTGCTAAGTTGGGTATTATGTTAGTCTTTCAAAGTCAAAGATCATGTTATATACATTGCTTTATTTGCTGTTTAAATTTTATTCATAACCGTCACCGTTTAAATGTTTAATCGCAACTCCACTTGACTGATATGTGCATGCACATTACTCAATTCATAAATAATAACATTTTATGATCCCTTTTATGATTTATGATAAAGATTGTTTAGCTATCTCACAATGAAACGACACATTTTAAACAATCTCCTACCTAACTTACTTATAATTATAACCTTGCGAAGGTTTGAAGTTATATTTTGTGTTGTTCGTTCCTAGGTCTGAGACGGTCGTTTTAAGGAATTTGAGAGGTGTTCTTTTAAAAACGGCATTGTGGGAAAACAAATCACTAAAATGATTGATTCATCATATGCGTACTTGGTTCTGTTTATTTACTTCTTATTTACCGGTTTATATTTCTGGAATAAAAATACATTCGATTATTGGAAGAGACGCGGAGTGTACAGTCCTCCGACAAGGTTCTTGATCGGACATTTAGGTCCAGTCGCTCTAGGAAAGCAATGTATGGGAGTTCGTCTAATGGACTTGTATACCCAAACTAAAGACCACGCCTATGTTGGTATACATCTGGCCATAAAGAAAATTCTTCTTATCAATGATCTAGACATGGCCAAGACTTTACTCTTGAAAGAATTTGATCACTTTTCGTCTCATGGAGGCAAACAAAATAAGAAAGCGAATCCTCTAGGAGAGCACCTGTTTAATCTGGAAGGAGAAAAATGGAAGAAAATGCGTGTAAAACTCACTCCAACATTCACATCTAGCAAAATTAAGTTCATGTTCGAGACCATGTTGACTTGCTCCCAAGATATGATAGGTTTTATCAAAGGAATAGTTGAAGCAGGTGATGTAAGTGACATCAAAGAGATATTTGCCAAGTTTGGAACTGATGTTATTGGGTCTTGTGCTTTCGGCATCCAAACTAACAGCTTCAAGCATCCAGATGCAGAGTTTAGGCGCATGGGAAAGAAAATCTCTGATCCTACTTTCCTGACGATGGTAGTGAACACTTTGTTGTTCATAGATCCTAACTTTGTGCCAATGTTTATCAGGAAGAGAGCAATGGGCGATATTGCGCAGTTTTTTACGAGGACTGTTAAGGAAACTATCGCTCATAGGGAAAATAATAACATTGTCGGAAATGATTTCCTACAGCTCCTAATTGACATGAAAAACTCAGATGAGAAATCAGGTACGTCCCCAATATGTATAGTTATCCTTGACATATAGATATATGTAGGTACTTCAAATCTGGAAAAATTACTGATCTGACGTAGAAATAAAAATAAACATTAAAAAAACCAAATTACTTTAAATTTTTCACTTCAGATTCCAGATACGTCTAATAAAAAAGTGAATTTCAAACATTAATATAAGCAGTGGCTGTGCTGTAAAAACTGAAAAAAATTCATTAAAAAAATGATAAGATATATATCTCAGGAAGAAATTCAAAGAGATGTATTTAAAAATATTAGGTATTCAGAAATAGAGTAAATAACCAATAGTTTCTTCATTATTTACTTGAGCAGTGCTTTTTTTCAATGTTGTTTATCTGTTACCAATGTTAATAGTTACGATTCACTAAAATAGCTATGTAAAGACAATTATGTTCTTAGGAAACCACTTGACCTTCGAAGAGATTGTCCCTCAGGTGTTTGTCTTCTTCGTAGCCGGGTTCGAGACCTCCGCCATTACTGCTACATACGCCTTCCTGGAACTGGCGAAGAACAAACACATCCAGGATAAAACCAGGAAACATATTGACAAGGCCTTCGAAGAGTGTGATGGGAAGATAACCTACGAAACAATTAACCAGTTGTCATATCTGACGCAAATTGTTAACGGTAAGAGAAATCTACATTTAGTTGTTTCACCAGGTTTCCGTAATTAGCTTACATTAAAATGGATAGCATCTAGAGAATCATATAATCTATCAGTCCCTTAAAAATTGTAACGGACGTACTGCTCCGTGATCGGACGCGGTCGCCCCATATTAAAATCCTTTATTTTCCTTAACTTTGCCTGTCTTTAAATTTAATAAACTGGAGTAAATTATGTAAAAATGAAAATGTCAATGTATGAAAAGATAACTTGTATAACCCTCTGTTTGTAAAAATGTAATGTAAATGAATATATAAACAATAAATGAAACGTCGGAGCTTGGCTAGGAGACACGGGCAGAGAAGTATACCGAGAGAGCTGGTGGATTAGTAGCATTTAATTAGTATAGCATTTAATTCGGGCACGGTTATGAGAATCGTGCTTATACGAGAGGGAACGTTCGGCCGCGACCCGAAGCAAAGGGCCGTGCGCCGTCATAGCGTACGAGGTGGTTTGCCGCCCGAACGTTCCACCAGCGCGATTCTGAGGACCGTGCCCGAACAAAGAGAGGCCTTTATTATATTATACTTTGATATCTGTCTACATATGTTTATTTAAAACAATTCAAAGGGTCAAAGCATATACCTTGTCTTGACATGGAACTAAAAAAACATTATCTATTTCAGAATCACTGAGGATGTACCCTCCCTTACCATTCCTCTACATATGTTTATTTACAACAATTTTCTCGGGTCATACATATATCTCGTCTTGTTATGGAACTAAAAAATCATTATCTATTTCAGAAACACTGAGGATGTACCCTCCTTTACCATTCCTCTTCAGAAACTGCACCAAAGAATACAAAATAGCTGGAACTGACACAATTATTGAAAAAGGCACCATGGTTGTAATTTCCATCTTGGGTATTCAAAGAAATCCGAATATCTATCCCGATCCTCTGCAGTTTGAGCCAGACAGATTCTCACCAGAAAATGTATCCAAAAGACATCAGTATTCTCATCTTCCGTTCGGCGAGGGACCAAGAAATTGTATTGGTAAGTTATATTAAGTGGATCAAATAATATCAGTATGAGTGATTTGTGGTTGATGGGAAGTGTCTTAGGATGTGATTGTTAAGAGTGATAATGATATAAGTATGGACTAAGATTCGGTGGTAGAGTAGCAGATTTTCGTTAAATTGATTTGAATTTGGTGTTAATCAAGTGCGATTACTCGAGGATGAGCACAGGCATATCTTGGGTATTCTACAATTTTTGTAAGTAGTATCTCTGCAAGATCATAGCGTTCTAGAAGTAAAAATACTACTACGTACTAGAAGAAAAATCCGGAATAAAATAAAATAAAACGTTTGTGCCCCAGTACCGTCCAACTCAATGGTTATTTCAAAGAGTAAAATCAATAAAATTTTGACAAATAGAAAAATTAAGCTACCTAAACCTTAATTTTAATAACTGGAGGATTTTTGGAGGAGACCGTATGAACAAATTCCCTCAAAGTAAAATAATGTATTACTGGAAAAGAACAAACACGTATGGGTAGAAATTGCGAAAGTTCTTTAAATTTGATCGTTTCACTAATGTACTTTGCGCCTTAAATTAATGAAATTTATTTATTTATTTTATTTATTTATTATTTATTTATTGGATCATTTTTATAGCGCCGCTTTTGTGAAATATCACCTCAGGGGCGCTGTACAGTTAATGCAAATATTACAAAAAAAATATATAAATATTACAAATTGAAATTGAAATTAAGTTAAATAAAATGAAGTACAGAAACAGGTGACACGGAGATGGAGAATCTGCTGCAAGAATCCTAGGTGGTGAGGAAACTGGACCAGCTTCTGCGGCGAGAGAGTCCACCGCGTTCACCAACAGTGCCAGCACGAGGTTCGTCATCCGTCCAGGTATGTTTCTGCTGCTTATAGAGCGCTGACACAATGTCCTCTCATGGATTCCAGACCTTGGCAGCACCGCTGTGACATTCGACGAAGGTAGAGGATGGAGACTCTGCAGCAAGAATCCCAGGTGGTGAGGAAACTGGACCAGCTACTGCAGCGAAAAAGTGCACTGCGCCACCAACAGTGCCAGCACCAGGTTCGTCATCCGTCCAGGTATGTATCTGCTGCTAATTAAGCGCTGTCACAGTATTCTCACATAGATAACAAACCTTGACAGCACCGCTGTGACGTTCGGAAAGTCCATCTCCTTGTACACTTGTTTCTGGTGATTATGTTAGTGGTGCATTGTTCCGCAATAAAAGGCGGCGGACGGGATAATAAATCACCTTGGGCACTTGTTAGGGCTTTCAGAGTTTCCAAGAATAACATTGAAAACATCTGGCGTACCTACAGTTACCGATTCTCGTCCCAAGTTCAACCTCAGCGAATTTAGAATATTTTTAGCACAATTTTCGATTATTCATTTTTGAAACACTGCACTCTAGTCACATTACTATTAAGTTCTGATTACTAATTGGTAAGTTAATTTAAAATGTTGATTCACTGATTTTTAAAATAACTTCAAAGGGATGTTGCCTCGTTTCCCTTGAAAATACTAAAAAAACACAAAGCGGTTGGAGACGGCATGACGCGTCCAGCTGCCACAAAGGGCGCTAAATAACAGTACTTGGATTGTTCAGTTGTACAGAATTACTTAGATTGTTGTAGATGCAGATTGATGAACAGAAATACTTGGATTGTTAATGGTGGAGGGTATACTGACTTATTTAAATATTTCCTCTTAAATGAATAACACGTGATTCATTACAAAGGGCAACACAGACATCTCATTTCCAAGGATCCTCTCCAAATGAATGAGTAGACCTCTATGGGACTATTTGTTATTGACGACTTCTGCAAATGTTATTTTGACTGTGAGACACTTGTTGTTAGTCCTTTTTTCTGTCCCTTTTGATTTGATGAGGCTTGTTTATCTAATTCATAATTGATTTGATTTATAAGTTTATTAATCAACTTTGATGTTTCTACCTTTAGGGAGCCGTTTTGGCATGATGCAAGTGAAGTTGGCCCTATTCACAATTCTTCGTAGTTTCTACGTGGACCTAGTACCTGAGAGCAGTGGACCTGTGAAGTTCGATCCCAAAGCCTCCCTGCTGCATACCCAGGGAGACATGCTGCTGAAATTTACACCTATATAAAGCAATTATAATTCTGTATACTTTTGTAAATACTTTGTTGAGATGTTTTGTGATTTTGTCATTTCAAGAAAACCATCAGCTTACAATATTATTGGCTTATACAAGTGCAATTTACATAACTGAAAAATCAATTACAGATTACCTTACTAAGCTAATACATCATGTATTTAACAGTATAGTTACTACACATTACATATGATAATATGCCGCGTTGGCAGTGGCGGCTCTTCTTATAAAGTCGTTTGGGCAATGACCTCCCAAAAATATGCTGCAAGAGTTTTAATATAAAAAAAGAATTTAATAAACTACCCGATTATTAATTTAGTTTTTATTCGTGCAGATTCGTACGTTTTTTGATTTGTCCCAGTGCCATCTAGGATCCAAATGAGAAGCTATTGCATATCCTAGCGTGGATCACTTTTAATTTTATCCCAAACCAATCTCATTTCTTTATCTTTGCTATGGAGACAAAGGAGATAAACACTCTTGTCTAACTTATGTTTAGTATCATACAAAATTTCTTTTTAAGGTGTTTTTGGACATGACTGCGGTGAGATATCTACGACCTAGGATTATTATGATATTAGAGGGAGATGTGAAAAAGTGTCAATGGAAAATTTTTTGTGTGATAAATGATAGCCATATTGAACTTGGATAGTTAGTTAATAATAATTAACTAATAATTAGTTCACGAAAATACATCATTGTTGATGTAATTAAATATTGAAAGAAATTGCAACCAATGCTGTTTACTATTGAAACAGTTTTGGATAATACCTTCTATCATTTCCCATCTATATACTATCATATCTACTATCTATTCTTTTCCTTAAAACAGCCTTACCCAAATTCGGTGGGTAAGGCTGTTGGCCAGTCCTTGACGAGTGAGTTTAAGTGAGGTTAAAACAGTATCGGGGCAAAAGTGAACTGCTACACTGTTAGTGGACGGCCATATTGGAAAACTTTGTTTACAAATTATCTAGCTGTCAAAATAGTGTGTTGCTGTTTCTCTGAATTTTGGTTGCTAAAACACTTTGCTTAAATCAGCAAATATGGCATCGAATGCAATTAAATATAAACTTTAGATCTGGAAAGTTTTTGCGCGTCGGCGGTTAAGGCCTTAAAAAACTCGGATTTATCAGATAAGATGATTTTTAAAGGACGTTTTTCGGATTTAACAACAATTAGAGATAATTTTGTACAGTGTTATATGCTTTTGGAAGCTTCGAAGAAAGAAGAATCTGAAATATCCACTTTGCAAACAAAATATTCTGTATTTCAAGATATTTATTACGAAATATAATCATATCATAGTGAATTATTTCCGGAAAACTTAGAAAATGAGTTGGAAAGTAAAAATGGTAATAAGAATTCGAATATTTCAC
Organism: Hesperophylax consimilis; assembly: GCF_061612785.1. Taxonomy (NCBI): domain Eukaryota; kingdom Metazoa; phylum Arthropoda; class Insecta; order Trichoptera; family Limnephilidae; genus Hesperophylax; species Hesperophylax consimilis. The sequence goes on from NC_142846.1 coordinate 5,425,264, forward strand.
TACCGAAAATTAAATTGGTAAATTTTTCTGGAATTTCAACAGTATTGGTAAATTACAATAAGTCCTTTTGATTCGTTAATACATTCAAATAATACGTTCAATCCAGTAATCAAAAAATGCAGTATTTAATTAGTTGTTTATCTGGAGAAGCATTTATTTGTGTTAAACATCTTCCGATGCCTATAATTTGTTGAAGCAAAAAGCTTCGAAAACATTCGGTTAATTGCAGACACTCATATCGAGTTAATCTTATTATCTTAATCTGTCAAAGCCCATGAGAACTTGAAAAAATTTATTTCAATATTGAAGGAAAACGTAGCGCTTTAATGGCATTACATTTTCCAATACTTGAATTGTTTCCTATTATTACATATTGTTTTATGTAAATTACCTAAAGAATTTGAGGTCCAAAATAAATTGGAAAAAATACCTACATTTAACCAATTATTAAATTTTATGGAACTACAATGTCTAGTTAAAGATACCGTTTTAGGCATTTTTCCGGAAAATCTGTCGCAAAAGGAGATCTTCAATAAAAACCCCTCGAAATCATATTACATCAAAAATCGTTCGAATAATAATAAAAATATTATTTCTTTCGTATCAAATGTTGAAAATAAATGTATTGTTTGAAAATCGTCACATTATCTGAATAAATGTGAAAAATTCTTACGTCTATCACCAAAAGATAACAAAATTCATTCGCCAAGGAGCATAAGCTCTGTCTCAACTGTTTACAAAATAAACAAAATGCAAAAAATTGTCAATCTCGTTTCTCTTGTAAGGAGTGTAAAGCTAGACATCACACCCTATTGCATTTTAGAAAGAAAATGTTGGAAAATTCTGAACATCAGAAAATTCAAAAAATCAAGAAAATTCGGAACCACTTGCGTTAAAAACGTTCTACAATAAAAATAGTAAATTGGTACTGTTGTCCACAGCCTATGTGGAAATATTAGGAAAAAAAATGGCGTTTTTCAAAAAGCAAGGATTCTTTTGGACTCGGCGAGTCAGGCTAATTTCATTTCGGAGGAGTATGCAAAACGCCTTGGTTTTTCTCGTTCAAGTAAACATTCATTATTTATCGTCGGTATTGGTGGCACTCGCACAATTGGATCAAACGGTTTGGTAAAAACAAATTTTCGTCCTGTCGCTTCGAAGGAGTCTGGTATTACGACAGATTACCTTATTATCAATAACATTTCATCGTACTTGCCGTCGTCTCATATCGTTGAACATGACTGGCAACATATTAGAGGACTCAAATTAGAAGACCCGACCTTCTACTTGCCATCAGCAATTGACATTTTACTCGGAAGTAATATTTTTGCATCGTTATTAGGCCCAAGTAAATTGGTCAGCCAAGAAAATGAACCGTTTACCATCGAAACAACATTATTATTGATAGATCCCGCAATGTTTGGTCGGAGTATTGGCACATTGCTAGTCAATCCAAGGGAGCCTGCTATGCCTCAATACAAAGGACTATTCCATCAAAACCGTGGTTTCAGCAATTCCCTCATTTTTCCAAAAAAGAAATTTCTTCACTCATTCGAATGAGAATCGGACATTGTTCCGTTCCTTCCCATCTTTTTAAAATTCACGTCCTTGACTCCCCAGATTGTACATTCTGTGGTCTAGAAGTGGGAACTTTAGATCACATATTTTTTGGTTGTCCCTCTCTAAACAAATATCCTCTCTTCTATCAAGCCTTATCTAAAATTGCCTCCCCTCCATTCAACATCTCATCTCTTCTAAGTCTGAACTCGACTCCAATTTTCATTATAATTTTGAAATTTGCCCATTTAAATAAAATTAATATTTAAATTCACCTTTCATTTCTCAATAATTTTAAATGATGGCCAAGAACACCCTTGAAGGGTGAAAGCCAGAAATAATAAGAAAAAAAAAAAAAAAAAAAACATTATTATTATTATTATTATTTATTATATAATTTGTATAGTACCGCTTTTGTGAGATATCACTTCAGGGGCGCTTTACAGTTGATGCAGGTATTACAAAAAATATAAATATTACAAAAATAGAGTGATGTTAAGAAGTAAAATGAAGTATAGGAACAGATGACACGAAGATAGAAGATGGAGATTCTGCAGCAAGAATCCTAGGTGGTGAAGGAACTGGACCAGCTGCTGCAGCAAGAGAGTCCACTGCGTCCAACAAAAGCATCCAGGTATGTATCTGCTGCTAATAAAGCGCTGACACCTCACATAGATAAGAGACCCTGGCAGCACTGCTGTGACGTTCGGCAAGTCCATCATTTATCTCCATATGATCCTGTTCCTGGTAATTGTTGAAGTGGTGCATTCTGCTCGCAATAAAAATCGACGGTCGGGATAATAAATTACCCTGGGCTTAGTAAAAAAACTTGCCAGGGTCCTAACTTCCCCAATTTTCGAAAATTACGTTGAAAACATCTGGGGTGCATTTACCGATCGCCGTTCGTTTCGAATGTTCAATATTTTTGAGCAAATTTCTGAATATTCACTTTTGAAACATTTCACTCAAATCACATATTATAAAGTTCTAATAATTATTAAATTTATTTTTATTTAAGTTCAAATGTTGATTTATTGATTTTAAAAGTAATTTCAAAGGTATGTTGCCTCATTTCCCTTGAAAATACAAAAAAACATACAAAGCGGTTGTAGGACGCGTTAGGACGCGTCCTGCTACCACAAAGGGCGCTATACTAGAATGGGTTTTAATGGGAAATGTCGGATCGTCAAATGATTCGATAAATTCATTTTTTACTTCAATGGATGACTCAATTGAGGATAAACTTAAATGTTTTTGGGAGATCGAAAATGTCCCCTCTTTGAAAAAAATTCGATCCCCTGATGAAATTCGGTGTGAAAAGTTATAAATTGAAAATACCTACCGTAACAAAGACGGGAGGTATGTCGTAGCTTAACCATTTAAGGAAAGCTCAGAGAAATTTGGAAAGTCATATGACACCGCATTGTCGCGCTTCATGCAAATAGAAAAGAGGCTGGATGCAAATCCTCGGGTCATCATCGGGTATGGCATTGAACAATATACTTTCGGTGGGTCCAAAATTACAAAAGGACATCGAATTGATGTGTAATTTTCGTATACAAAAATTCGTTTTTACAGCTGACATACGTCAAATGTATCGACAAATCCTCATTTATTCAAACTACAAACAAAGAGGTTATCTCAAACCAAGGAATATTCTGGATAATGAACGGCACTGCGTAATATGTATTAACATTTTATGTTTTTTTTTTTCGATTGGCTTTCCACTTCTGGACTCCTAGAGCCGCCTATGCGCGTGGTTCATTTCAAATCATTTGCTTTCTATACCAATAATAACCCAGGAAAACTTTTGATCAAATCAAAGGATAAAGAAAATAATTTAAGCCGTCCAATGCAATGATTGCCCAGCATTTTACATTGTTAAAACTGAAAAAATGTTCAAACGAAGGTGGTTGAACACTGGTTCATAAATTTTTTTTTTCAGAATTCACAACGTTGGCTAAATAAGGAGTTAGCGCAACACGGCATAACACCGCAAAAACAAATAACCAAAATTGTTTTGGCCGTGAAAATCTTAAATCACATTTGGGATAGGTTTACGTTTGAATAATTTAGAAGCTCTGCAAATTAATAAAAACGAATAGTACCAATTTACTAAATGAATAATAATTCTTGTCAAATAGCTCCGTTTTAAACATTTTCGCCTCATCTCCGCCTACTTTCACCCCTACCTCCCCCTTCAACAGCTTCAAGCATCCAGATGCAGAGTTTAGGCACATGGGCAAGGCAATCTTCGAGCCTACTTTCTTGAGGATGGTAGTGAACACTTTGGTGTTCATCGCTCCGAACTTTGTGCCAACGTGTCTTAGGAAGAGAGCAATAGGCGATACTGTGCAGTTTTTCACGAGAACTGTTAAGGAAACTATCGTTCATAGGGAAAATAATAACATTGTCAGAAATGATTTCCTACAGCTCCTAATTGACATGAAAAGCTCAGATGAGAAATCAGGTACGCTTCCAATTTGTATAGTTATCCTTTACAAATATATTTATGTACTTTAAATGGTGAAAAGTAACTGATCTGACTAAAAAAAAAAAAATAAATAAACATAAAAAAAAAAACAAATTACTTTAAATTGTGCACTTCAGATACCAGATACGTCTAATAACAAAAGTGAAAATCGATCATTAATATAAGCATTGGCTGTGCCGCCCAAACTGAAAAAATATTCATTTAAAAAATTGAAAAAATATATATCTAAAGAAGAAATTCAAAAAGATGTATTTTAAAATATTAGGTATATAGAAATAGAGTAAATAATTAATAGTTTCTTCGTTATTTACTTGAGCAGTGCTTCTTTTAATATTGTTTATCTGTTACCAATGTTAATAGTTACGATTCACCAAAATGGCTATGCAAAGACAATTATGTTCTTAGGATTATGTTTGACCTTCGAAGAGTTCGTCCCGCAGGTGTTTGTCTTCTTTGTAACCGGGTTTGAGACATCCTCCATTACTGCTACATACGCCTTCCTGGAACTGGCGAAGAACAAACACATCCAGGATAAAGCCAGGGAACATATTTACAAGGCCTTCGAAGAGTGTGATGGGAAGATAACCTACGAAGCAATCAACTAGTTGTCATACCTCACGCAAATTGTTAACGGTAAGAAAAACTTAATATTACACAAGGGTTTTCTGCAGGTTTCTGCAATTTCTCAATCTCAAAATGGATATTATCTAGAAAATCATACAATCAGTTAGTCATTTAATATAGTCCGGTCGGCGGCCGAGTTGACATCGCGCTTGGGTCTCACTCGGGCGTAGTGTGTTCAATTCCTCTGCTGGCTAAGTCCTCCATCACAACACAAGTAACATTTTCAGCTTACTGTGGTGGTAGTAGGAGATTTTCAAATATTGTCAGGTTATTCGTAACCCGGGAATGTTTGTCTTTCTTTAAAAAAAAAAAAATTATATTCATTATAACATTGACTACATGATTTTGTGCTCATGTAAATGAGCACAAAATCAATGAGAAATGAGATTTGTGTGTAATGTATGTTTATATTGTTCAATATTACAAAATTATGTAACTAATATTATTATTATTATAAATCAAAATTGTCTCGTCTGGTTTTACCCAAACAATAATCAATTGCTACTAATCAAGTTTTTAAACGGCCTTTAGAATAGTTTATCAATTGAGTGACCGTATCGAATAAATATTATATATCTTAATTTGATTAATAAATAGACGATTTTGAAATAATTTGGCACTCTTAGAATATATGACATTCTTCATGTCCTTCAATTCATTGGTTTTTTATATTAAATCTGTCTTCGTTGTGTATGATTCTCTTATTTCAGAATCACTGAGGATGTACCCTCCCTTACCATTCCTCTTTAGAAATTGTACTAAAGAGTACACAATATCCGAAACTGGTACGGTTATTGAAAAAGGGACTATGGTTGTAATTCCTATCATGGGTATCCAAAGGAATCCGGATATCTATCCTGACCCTCTGCAGTTTGATCCTGACAGATTCTCACCAGAAAATGTATCCAAAAGGCACCAGTATTCTCATCTTCCATTTGGCGAGGGACCGAGAATTTGTATTGGTAAGTATTTGTTAAGGATTTGTATATTAACACCATATGGTCGGGCATTTTACGGCCCAATTGGAAATTGGGGGTGAAACGCGTGTGTTTTTATTAAATTTTAGCGCCAAAATTAGACTTTCCGCAAAATATTCATATCTTATGATCTAATTGATATTTTTCGATGAAACTTTCAGTGTTTTCTCTATTTATTTACTTAGCAATGTATGTGTTATTCCTTTTTTTATGAACAAAAACTTTTTACTTTCTTGGGAATCATAGAAAAAACAGTATTTCGCAATCGAAATAACATATCGAAATTTATTCATACAAAATTACAAGATTATTTAGAAATTTTCAATACATATAAAAAAAACTACAACTTAATAGTGCTTAAATGTGTGATAGCGTTCGAAACACTTTCCTTTTGTTTCACTGCGTAGTTTGTGAGCGGAACATACGCGACAAAGATTTTATTTTTTTATTGTGTTTCAAACTCATTGTATTGACAGGTAGATAGATCGGGTACCGCCGACAATAGAAAACACATGACCCCGCACCCATTTAGAACCCCTTGTTTACAAGTTTCTCGCTCCTTACCGCTTTGTGCAACAAAACGAGTAAACTCGTCTCCCGCGTCTTACTGTAAAAAGGCGTATGACATAATATTTTTATGGAATCTTTTTGGTAAGATTTATTATCAAGTGGATCAGAGAGATCAATGCTTTAGTGGTTGATGGGAAATTATTTGCAAAAATTTTACTTTATTTTTAATTTTTATATAATAGAAATAAACAGTATATTGGTTACAGTGACGAAACAATTTACAAATATGAAATATTTTAAGAGGGATGCCTATGTTATGTTCTATTATAATGTTTTATATTTGATACGCAGGTATATTTAGTAATTACCGGGTGACGTGCGTAGTACAAGGTGAGACTAAAGTAGTGTCATTATATGAATTGGCTGCCGTTTTATTAGAAATTAAAAAAATTGGGCTCTGTTTTCACGGAAAGTTTATTTGAAGTTATTAAATTGATGAAATTTAGGACGGGTTGTTTCTCCACAATTCTTCCAATTTCATTTTCAAGATCTGTGAAAGTATTTTTCCAGTTTTTTTTTTATTATTTTAGTTCTGTCAATCAACTAGCCTATAGTGATATACCAACAATATTTGAATAGTACTTTCTCAGAACCTTAAAATGAACGTTGAAATTTTATGAATTGTTCAAATTCTCCAAAACAGCCCGTCCTTATTTGGAAAAATGATATCGGTCAAATGATTGCTAAGTTGAAGGACATTTATTTTCGTTTATTGGCATTTTGATTTGTTAACATAACATCTGTCTCTAAATTGGTGATTTCTTCTAAATGTTGGCTTTCAAGATAAAACAAGCCTCCCATGAAAAATTCTGGCACCCCCAGGTCTGCCTATATGGCCGGCCAGTTCAAATTGCCAAAACGGGAGATCACACGGTCCGGAAATTGGTGTTTCAAAGTCTCTATTGTTGCCCGAGCTGTACGAGCCGTATAAGTGATTACTCCGATTACTGCACGAGATCCAATTCAGCAATCTTGCTGTTGATCATAATAAATTCGGATATTGACATTTTTAGAATCAATGAAGCTGCCTTTAAAAAAAACTCGAACTTAACATTTGTCTTATCTGGAAGAAAAGTCAAAGGAAGTCGTGTTATGATGTAATTCAAAATATCAGTAAGAAATGTTGTAAAAATAAATAGATAAAATCGTGAATTTGACTTTTTATGCAGTTCATCAAGAGCTAACAAAATGGATCAAATTGTTTTATTATTCATGAAACCATAATGTTCCAATTTTTTTTTAAACATTTTCGTAATTTTAGTAAAAACATTTATCGACGCAAGTTTTCGTGTCATTATAAAATGTTTTTATTTTTGTAAATTACGAATACTCAAGAAAGAGAATATGTACTTGTTGGATGTGTTACGTTGTTTGAAAGTGATCCCGATATGGTGTCTATGAATAAATCACAGTTTGTCTTCTTTTACCTTCTACTTGTTCTTACGAGTTCTGTTTGTTGCGCTAACTGGTCATCAGAATTATTAGTTTATTAATCATTAACATAGATGTTTCCACCTCCATGGAACCGTTTTGGCATGATGCAAGTGAAGTTGACCCTATTCACCATCCTTCGCAGCTTCCGCGTGGACCTAGTGGCTGAGAGCAGCGAATCTCCGAGATTCGAACCCAAAGCCTTCCTGCTGCACGCCCAGGGGGAAATGCTCCTCAAATTTACACCTAGATAAAGAGATAATAATTATGTATTACTATAAATAGGTTTGTCTATAAGTTTTGTCTGTTGTTTTTAACCAAACTAGTTAACCAAAAGAACTTCTCCATAACTGAAACACAATTTCACCGGTGAAGGTTTTTTGTTCACAAAAATGTACCCCTTCTTTTAATGACCCATTTTGAGTTTCCGAAACTAATGGGTCCGAAACAAGACAATTTTACTGCGTTGCCATGATGATTGCTGATGTCCAAATTGTAATATCAAGGCACATAAAAAATATGACGAATGCATCTGGGGAATGCAATGTTACTGATCTTTTCAGGAGCTCTATTTCCAGATTAAATTCCCAAACTTGTCTGTAAGCCATCCAATAATTGTGTATTCAATTATCATCTGTACACATTTCTACTGCTCACTTATTCAGCTTTCTTTTGATACCCAAGTATGTATTGCATGCATATAAAAACATGTTGACATCATGCAGCCTTGGAGCCAAATGTGACTTAGTATTATTTCCTCGTTATAATACTAAGTCAGATATTGCTTCAAGGCTGCATGATGCCAACGTGTTTTTATATGCACGCAATACCTACTTGGGTATCAAAAGAAAGCTGAATAAGTGAGCAGTGGAAATATTTACAGATGATAATTGAAAACACAATAATTGTATGGGGAAGCCTCTTTGTATAAGCAAATCTAGCAATTTTCACTCTTACCGTCATCATTTTTTCAGAATTCCATTTTTTTGGTGCTGACCCTATTACCAGAACACAAGATTATTATTAAATTTTCATAATAAACTTGTGTTCTGGTAATTTTATCATCTCCAGCTTTTGTTTGGTCAATTGTTCGATGTAAACTGAACGGAGTCTAACATTTTTAAAATACATCTCTTTGAATTTCACTTCTGTTTTCGGAAATTAATGAATGCAAATCGTAGAAGCGGAAATTAACCGACTTTCAGACATCCGATCAAACTAAAACTCGGCAGATAGATTCTATGTCGATAACAATACATTTTATCATCGTTTGATCTCAATCACGTTTACACACGTTGACATATACGCATTTCCCTGAAACTGGATGACGTTACACCACTTAATATCTTACCTTCATACCCGATCGGCATTTGGTCAGTTTGGCAGAGTTGTCAACTCCAACGGTAGTGTTACTTTGTGGTTTGATATCACAAAATGTGTTAAACAAGGCTGCGTAATGTCAGCGTGGTTATTCAATCTATACATGGATAATTGTATGCAAGAATTGAAAGAGGTGGGATTGGGCGCGAATTTGAGCAATCTGAAAGTGTGTTGCCTGTTGTATGCTGATGATGCGGTGCTGATTGCTAATATTATGGATGATCTGCAGTCTCTTGTGTCTAGGATGAACGAAGTATGCATGAAGAATGAGTTAATGGTGAATGTAAGTAAGTCCAAAGTAATGGTGTTTGAAAGAGAGAGTACGAAAACAGTGTGCAATATAGCTGTGAATGATACTTATTTAATGAGGAGCAGGTGGATGAGTTTGTGTATTTAGGAAGCATGTTTACGAGAGATGTGAAGGCTGACAGAGATATTGAAAGAAGAGTAAATGCAGGAAACTCCATTAATAGAGGACTGAACGCAGTCGCGCCAGTAAAAAAATGTCCAAAGAAGCGAAGTTAGCAGTCCACAATGGAGTGCTGGTACCTACCCTGATGTATGGAAGTGAGGCATGGAGCTGGCAAAGAAAGGGTGAAAGTAAATTGAATTCTGTTGAAATGAGATCTCTAAGGCGTATGTGTGGTAAAACCATGTATGATCATGTGAGGAATGTGGAGATCCGCAAAGAGTGCGAGGCTAATGTAAGCATAGTGAGTAAGTTCAAGAAAGGGAAGCTTAGATGGTTTGGGCATGTAGAGCGAATGAGCGAAGAAAAGAGTGAAAGGAGAATATACGATGTAAATGTGAATGGTATCAGAATTCAGGGACGCTCGAGGAACACATGGCACGACCAAGTGAATCAGATACTTAATTCGGGCCATGTCAAGAGTCAGAACAATAGAAGAGTATGTATGAGACGATGTATGAATGTGAATGAGGCAAGGAGTGTGTGCCAAGACCGAGTTGGTTGGCGGTCCGTCCTCTCTGCCTATCCCTGCGGGGAAACGGCGTGATGGTTAGTTAGTTAGATAGTTAGTCAACTCCAGTTCTTGGATAGGAAGGTTCAGTTTTCAGTTAAATAAAAAAATGCTGTAAAAGACATTTTAAAATAGATTTATTGCTCTTTACAGCTCATCAAACAAACTATTTGCAGCTACCTTGACATCTGACCAGTTCTTGGGTATGTACGTGCAGTTTTGATTTTTATTTCAGAATGAATAAAACCAGGGAAGGTCAATGTTAACAGGCCTATAGTAAATAATATATTATTTGTACAGCTTTTTATATAATTTCGTGCTTCAAGTACGCAAACATATTTATTAAACTGACAAATTAGGTGCTCAATTGACTGGTTTTGCATTACTTGGAACTTGAATCATCGGGATGGAAGCAGGTAAGTTGGGTTTGATATCTGTTCTTGACATGAGTGCGGCATTTGACACAGTAGATCATAGTATTTTACTAAATGTGCTTGAAACCGAATTTGGCGTTCGAGGTGATGCACTCCAATGGATGACATCGTACCTGTCTGGACGAGTAGCCTCAGTAACTTTCAATAAATGTACATCACCTGAAACTCCCATAGAATTTGGTGTTCCCCAGGGTTCTGTCCTAGGCCCCATTCTCTTCATTCTCTATACGAATCGTCTTGAACGACTAATTCACTCAGCTGGCTTTGAATCACAAGGCTACGCAGATGATCGTTTGATTTTCAAGTTTTGTTCTCCGGACGAAAAAGACATCCTTAAAAACGAGGTGGTTAGCCTCATCAACACAATCTCAAGATGGATGTCTGTCAATAAACTTAAACTAAATCCCACAAAGACAGAATTCATGTGGATAGCTTCCCCTGGAAGGCAAGCTCTCCTTGACTTCAGTCCAATCCGTATTCAGGATACGGATATAATCCCTTCTGCAGAAATAAAATTTCTAGGTTTCACTATGGACAATATTCTTTCTCTTGAATCGCAAATTTCAAAAGCTGTGAGTTCTGGTTTTTTCCATTTAAGGCAGATAAAATCAATCAGGAGATGCCTTCCCTCTGATGGAGCAAAGTCACTCATAAATTCGTTCGTCGTCTCACGTATGGACTATTGCAATAGTGCATATGCCGGCCTACCTCAGAAACAAATCAATAGAATCCAGTCAGTTTTTAATGCTGCGGCAAGAATGATTTTTGGTGAATCTAAGTATTGCCGTATAACCCCACTTCTAAGGGATCGCCTTCACTGGCTTCGATGCCCTGAAAGAATAGAGTTTAAGATCTGCTTAATGACTTTCAAAGCATTGCAAGGAATGGCGCCAGCATATATATCGGAACTATGTATCCGACAAAACTTAAGCAATAGACAGCTTACTCTAAGGTCAGCAGATCTAGATGTTAGTAATCGTCTAATCGAACTTTCTAGGTCAAATCGAGCTGTTTACTATGATCGTTCTTTTAGTGTAACAGGCCCTCTCATCTGGAATAGACTTCCCTCAGCTCTCACTAACCTCCAGAATTTGGCTGAATTTAAACGAGCTTTAAAAACAAAATTATTTAAAAAATCTTACCATTTATAAATTTTAACTTCTTTTCAATATTTTATAATAAGCCATATTCTAAAACTTCCGGTAATTGTTTGGTTTCGGTTGTCTCCTTATTGTACCTTTTTAAAGTGTCTGCTCAGAAAATTCTCATTTCTGAGCACAAACTGCCTCCTGTTTCATGTTATGTTTTAGTTTTAATATTCGTGTTTTGTCCTGTCCTACTGTTATTGTTATTCTAAGTTTTATCATCACTTTGTATAAACAGTGTATTTAGTGTTATAATATTAGATCTGTATTGGGTAAGGCACACTGTAGGAATAATTTTAAGAACCATTAATACTGAATTACCTTTTTTTTAAGTTTGTTATACGAGTAGTTAAGCGCACTTGAAGTGAAATGACACTAAACTGCGCTATATAAATTCCATGTTATTATTATTATTATTAATAAAAATAAGATGTGTTTATTGATCGGTTGCGAATAGTATGACAAACTTAATTTGGTTTTACTCACTTGAAATTCTTGGTATTTCTCGCAGTACCTTAGAATTCACCGAGGAAAACATGTAAACCTATGAAAGGTTTGTAACCTATTTATTACCTTTCTTGTGGATTCAGGTATTTCTAGCGTAATTTATCCAGTAATTTATTAAACGATTACGTGCTTGTCTACCGTAATTTGTTTACTGCATAAATTTATTTATTTACTGCAAATTATAAAATAAATTACTAATTAAGTTATTAACTAGCACTGACGAAATCTTCAACAAACTTTAACAGTATTTTAAGAATTTTTGTTCGTTAAAATAATAATTTTGAAAGCTGCTATAGCTGATCTCCAGAAGCACCTCTCAAAAAAGGCGTCTTGCGGTGACCATCATATCTCTGGACTGGATCATCTAAAATGAAAAAACTAAACGGATTTCGCTATAATAATAAATATTCCTCTAATTAATCGAAGGAGAGAGCAAAATATTTTTTTGACGAAATGGCGGCTTCTCAAAAAAAATCTATATTTTACCAAAATTTTGACTTTATATTGTTTATAAAAATATGTATTTATCAGTGAGGACAGGTCTTCGATCAATAACTATAAAATATACTTTAGAAGCTTGTGTTAAAATTTGAGACTGATCGGTTGAGCCGTTTACGAGTAATCTTGGTCACCGACTTTAAAAACTCAGTTTTGAGAAAACTTGTTTAAATTTTGAAAAGCACTTTACATAAAGAATATATTTATTCAACTTGCATCGAGTCGTCTATTCCAGGGCCATATAATACACCCTCCTTCCCTTCGGCAGCTTCTAATAACTCGAGTTGGTGTTGTCTGCGGACCATTCTTCCCTCTCGTGTGCTCTCATGTGTTTTGCGGTCGGAGACGGCCACGCGCTGTTCCCGGTGATCAGAGATTGTAATTTTTCGTAGGCACCTCTCAATCGAACATTATTCCCAATTGCGGCCCCGCTGGACATCAAACCAAAAGAATCACCAAACGTGGTAAGTGCAGAAATCTTGCGATTACTTTGTGTGTTGGTTGAGGCAGCGCAATTTTCTATCGAATTACTAGTCTCCCTACAACAAAGAGAAGATAGCACGTCTTTTTCTGACCCAATTACGGTGACGCAACCTACAGCGTTATCGCACAATAGTAGATTAACACATAAGGCTAGTTAATGTTTGTGTACCATATTTTTTCAAATAACAAATAATATTTTTATATCTATCTTGTCTTTTTTGTTCTTTCCTTAGTTATATTTTTTTCTTCTGTGTCTTTGTTCTTCTTGGAATTCCGGTTTTCTTTATTTTATAACAATGTATGCATTGAGTGAAAACTTCACTGTTTTGTTGCAACCACAGAATGAAGAAGAATACAAGATAAGTCATTTGGTTTGGGGTGTATGGTAATTGAAAAGTCTGACTCAATTTAATGTAATTCACCATCGTTATGTAATTCAAGTGGGATCGCAATATACGATATCAGGCAGTGGAATGGTACTTTGTCTTATATTTGTAGTCATTAGAGACCGGATTATATGCAACAAAATTAGCCCAAAATATGCATGCAAATATGCAATAAAAATAGCTAAAATATGCACGAAAATCCATAAAAAGGGTCAAAATACGCAACATGAAATAATCCTAATAAGGCCTCATAAACTCTGTGTCGTATTGTATCATGTTACTGCTGCCACTACCTAGCATTTACATTATTTATTAACTAATTTAAGTCTGTATAACATAGGAGTAGGAATATTCTTATTTTTGTACTTTTTACTTGCTGTTATTATATGGATATGGTTATATGTATTTTTTCTATTATTTTTGTGAACTTGCAATCTTCAGAATATTACTTTTTTTATGAACTATGTATGTAAAAGCCCAATGGGCGTTTAAATAAATAAATAAATAAAAAATACAGGAAGTCGTATTTTTACATATTTTTTTATTTTAGTAAGCTATTAGTTTTCAAGGATAACAATTATATTTTCGAAAATATCAATTATAAAATGTATTTAACAATAAAATTTAGAATTTACCTTTAAAAACGTATATGACTAAGTACTGTTCTAAATATTCTGTAGACAAATTGTGTCTACGATCGCTTAATATATTTTTATAAGCGGAAAAGGAACGTTCTACGTCTACTGATGTGGCTGGACAGAATTTGAATTTGGGTGCAATTTTTGAAACTTATTGTTCCGGGCAAAATTTCACCTGCCCCGTTGATGAAGTTATCAATTTGTCACAAAGGTTCAAACCCTGGGTTATTATTCAGTATGTTTTCAAATTTTTTTTTGAGTTTACTCGGGAATAGCTTTGGCAACGAGAAATTCATAAGGCGAATTTTCTTCATAACCTGAATAAATGCATTCAACACCAATCCATGAGTTTCGAGCGTTTTTATACTTGCAGGTATGTAGGCAAAATGAGTGGTAATCATAGCTAATTTTTTTTTAATACTGGCGTCGTCAAACGATTCTTTGCATTGGAAAACTGCCAAAGCCTCTGCACTATCGAAGTCAATGATAACACCCTTGATGGCTTCAAAATGTTCATGGTAAAACATCGCAGCTTCGATCCATGTACCCCAACGTGTTATTACTGGCTCAGGAGGTAAAGGGATATTTGGCAGTTTTTCTTTGTAGGCCTTTATACGAGCAGGCGCCTTAAGAAACACTTTCTTTGCTGATGAAATCAGGTAATTTACATTCGCAAACGTGGATCTCACTTCTTCGGCGAGTCTGCGAATTCCGTGAGCAAAACACGTCACATGAATCAAATTGGGATAAAATACTTGGAGGGCTTTGCCTGCTTTGATCATATAGGGGGCAGCATCTGAGAGCAACACATACACATTTTCATCCGCAGAAGATTCAGGAAATATTTTTTTTATACCTCATTCACAAATCTGGCGATCTTAGAATGATTTCCCTTTTCAAGTTCTCTGCAGGCCACCAAATAGGAAGGTGAAGGTTCAAGTTTTAATGCACCAACAATCAAATTTATAATGTAAAGGCCGCAAGTGTCGGTGGTTTCGTCAGCTGAAATCCATATGATGTTATCCTTGAGTTCATTGCGTATTTCTTCCAGCACATATAGATAAATTGATGGTATGTAATTTTTACGTAAAGTAGATTCATCCGGTATATTTTGATATATGCAATATTTTCTGAGAAAATCCTTCAAGGCAGGATTTGTCAGCTTGTATAGAGGGATATTGCTTGCAAGAAATGCTTCACATAGATCCATGCTAAAGTTCAGTTATCAGTTCTTTGCTCAGCTTCGCTGGCCGCGCGCCTTGCTACCTGACGTCTATAGTGTCGCTATGTGAGACATCTGAACGATATCAAGCGTAAATATGCAAGATCTCAAATTATTTGCTAAAATATGCAACTACCGCTGAAAAGGGTCTAAATATGCAAATATGCAAATGCATATAATCCGGTCTCTAGTAGTCATCATCTCAACTAGACATATATTTATTCTATTATATATCTACCCTTAAGAACCTATCTATTGTCATATAACAGATTTTAGGCGCAAAGATCCTACAGTTGCCAACTTGAGTAGCGGGAATTATCAGGTTAGTTGCTGGGTCAAACGTAACGCGCAAAAGATCCGCTACAGTTCCCCCCACCCCCGGCGACCGAGCTCCTCGTTCCTCCTTCTTACGCGCCGACCTCTGACCTAGCTGGACGTGTGTTCGTTTCGGCGCCCGCGTTCCAATTCGCACCGCTCGGTCGAGAAGCCAAAATGTACGACAATGTCGCGCTTTGAACATCGACAGGCTGGCACCGTTTGTTTGAAACACGGCGCACCGTCCTGCAATCAACAGGATACCCCGACAACACCATGCTGTGAGTCTCTTACATTTCCTATTACCCTTGAATGTGTCCGCTAATAACCTAAATTCGTCCACGCTGCCTGTCGGTCTAGAGAGAGCTGTTAATTATTTCCCAGAGAGAGATCAGGGAACCCTTTGATGATAATTCTAGTTAGGATGTAACAACCTGTATTCTATTGTCATTCACCCATGTAATGTCCATTTTGCCGCTCAAATACAATGTTGATTTATAAAAACCTAACCTCTTTCATTTGGGGATAGCGGTTGTATGGGAGTGTTTTGTGTAGACGGTGGGATATGGATTCTTTGAGCCTCGCGCTGACCCCGAACCCTGACTATGAGAGAGACGTCTCATGCCCCCGCATCTGAGCTGGCCGAGGGAAAGTCAGGGCCCCCCCCAGGTCCGACGCGCGACACTGGCGACCAACTTAGGGCAGAATTTTTTTTTAAACATATCCTTCCCGACTGCACAAAATTGCCTTTACGATTGCCCCCAATTTGAAAACATGTACTATGCAATTTTGTTGCCAAGCGCATTTTCGCCGCGAGAACTTTTGTTTGTTGTCAAGCGCATTTTGCCGCGAAAAAATAACGGTAGGAATCCTCTCGAACGAATAAAAGAGACGCACGAAATTCCCGCCAAAACGCTGTGATAACGAAAGTTTGAACATAATGTTTCTTCAATAACATAGATTCTGTGTTCTTTGTTTAAACAAAACAAACCCACTGTTTTAATTTCGGCATAAATTGCACCGTAATAATAACAGTCAGGATTTAGAACTGTGAAGCCAATTTTTACACCGGAAGTGATTTTTTTTTTTAAAAAAAGCACAATACACCCAACGGCCCATCGAAGCTGATTTCTAAAAAGTATATCAGCTACAACCTGTAAAACACAAATAATTCTTTATCCCGATTAATTATATAGGTACGGTGTTTGTCCATTTTCTTGTTTTTTTTTCAGCATTTGACTGTTATAAAAGTGATTTTAAGTGAATTGTTTCAAATTAACTTCAGAAGTGCAGTGTTTTTTTTTGCAAAGAAGTGCTTTCTCGACGCAATAATAAGAACGTGTGTTCAATCTCACGATTTAGTGCCAGTAAATGAAGCAAATATAAAATCTTTCCATCAAAAGTGTTTTTTCGCTTCTAAAGTGCTGTTTTTGTGCCTTTTTTCGTGCCTTTCCTCGAGTGCAGTGAATATAAGTGCGAATAGTGCCCACAAAATTAAATAATGCAAATCCTAAAGTGTCCCCCTGGCCAAATTTTCTTCAAAAAGACTTAGAAAAATTTCGGAGTTTTTTTTTCCTTTTTTAAACCATTTTTTAACAATGAATTCCAATCAAATGGCTACATCTTTGGACATGGGTGTCATTTCCAATGTACACAACTTATCCAAAGTGCACCTACAAGCCGTCTTAAAAGACAGAGGAATATCACCACTAAACAAATCAAAGTCAGCATTGAAAGCATACGCTTTGTTATTCAACAAGAAGTTCATCAGGAAAATAAACCTATCCGTTGCAAGTGAAGACAAGGCACCCAATTCCCCAGTTTTGGAAATCCCCGTTTCTAACAAAGAAACCAGGACACATGTTACAGTAAAACAAGACAATGCACCCATCACGGCACAAGAAAAAACATACGATCTCACTCCTTGGAAGATCAAATATAACGGTGTTTCTGATGTACTGGATTTCATTGACCGAATCGAAGAAACGGCCTCAATTAAAAATGTTCCATTTGACGTGCTGCAGAAAAACTTTATAGAACTAATATCTCCAGAATTAATCCCGTGGCACCGAATACAAAAATCAAAATGCAAGGACTGGAATAAACTCAGATCAGCCCTGATCACTAGCTTCGGCAAATCAGAGGCCCAACACAGAATTAAATTATCGTTACTATCCATTAAACAATTAGTAAACGAAACGGTAGCAACATTCATAGAGAGGGCCGAATCCATCAACATCAAACTTTCCCACCCTGTCTCGGAAGCCGAATTATTACCAGTTATAACTGATGGCCTCCTACAAAGATATGAAAACATTATCACCTCACAGAAAATTGTGTCGTTGGCCCATTTAAACGAAGTTTGCCTCATTTTGGAATCCCACCAAGACAGGAAAAACAACAAAACCACCACGGACAATATCACTGTACCAAGCCGTCCTTCTGGATTAAAACCAGAATTTGACAACAAAAAAGTTTGCTCCTTTTGCAAAAAAGTAGGTCACCTAGCTACCACTTGTTTCAAGCAGGCCAAATTTCTGGAAGCTAAAGAACCCAGAACCTTAAAGAGACATCGCTCCAGGGATCGTTCTCCTCCACGCGACGAACTGCGTGAAATTTTCAAAAAATCAAGAAATAACATGGAAAGGTTGCAAGACCCTCACTTTGTTAAACCTCAAGTGGATTTCTCTAAACCCCCACCGAATTTTCATGCAAGAAAACCAAAAAACTAAATAATAACCTCTCAGGTATTCATTCTGTACCAAGGTCTAAGGAATGGACTGATTGGTTATCACACATTAAATATTTTAACCAGACCTTAAATGTTTCTTCGGTTTGTTGCAAACAAGCTAAAGATGGAAGACCTTATGCCCTTTTCTCCGTTAACAATGTCCCCTTCTCTGGACTACTAGATAGTGGTGCATCTGTTAGTTGCCTTGGCAACAATGCCCACCTGCCTTTTGTTAACAACGGTTTTAAAGTTTTTTCCAAACCTACACTCGTGACAACTGCGGACAATGCTCCCCAGACAGTCATCGGTACTCTGCAATTACCAATTAAATGTAACAATAACACAGTTACAATTAACTTTCTAATAGTACCCTCTATATCCCAGAATTTCATCCTTGGCGTTGACTTCTGGAAGGCTTTTAACGTTGCTCCACAAGTATTTAATACTCTTGGCCAAAAACCTCCGGTCGCTCAAGTTGGTGAGATTCGCACTATAATTCCTCACGAAAACCTAAGCACTGACCAGGCTCTCCAATTAAAGGAAATGATCAACAAATTTGAATCAATATCTTTCGAAAAATGCGGACTGGGTTTAACTAATTTGGTAAAACACCACATCAAAACCAACGGCCCACCAATCAAGCAACGCTACTACAATTTAGCCCCCCAAAAATTGAAACTTTTAGAAAATGAACTTGATGAAATGTTGAAAATGGGAGTGGTAGTTCCCAGCAGAAGTGCTTGGACCAACCCAACCCTTTTGGTTTCAAAAAAAGACGGCTCTGCACGCTTTTGCCTCGACAGTAGACGATTGAACTCTTGCACTGAAGCCGACGCGTACCCACTGCCTTTCGTTCACGCAACTTTAGACAAATTACGCAACGCCAAATTCATTTCTTCCATTGATCTAAGCAAAGCTTTCTGGCAAATACCTTTAGATGCGGAATCCTGCGAAAAAACTGCTTTTGTTGTACCTGGTAGGGGAATGTTCCACTTTAAAAGGCTACCTTTTGGTCTAAAAAATAGCCCCGCCGAACTACAGAGGCTGATGGACAAACTATTCGGCCCTGAAGTTGACAACAACCTATTCTGCTACCTTGATGATCTCATCATCGTTAGTGACACCTTCGAAAAACACCTGTTAATGCTGGAAAAAGTTTTTCAACAACTTAAATTTGCTGGTTTAACCATCAATTTAAAGAAGTCTGAATTTTGTAAGTCTCGCCTGCGTTATTTGGGATTCATTGTCGACGAAAAAGGTCTGAGAACAGATCCTACTAAGGTGGAAGCAATGGCAAATTTCCCCCGACCCAAAAACGCGAAAGAAGTCAAAGGTTTCCTTGGACTTACAGGTTACTATAGGAGATTCATTAAAGACTTTTCCACTATTTCGGCCCCATTAAACAAAATTACTGGTATCCGTAAAGGTATCAGCAACTTTCGTTGGTCTACTGAAGCCGAAGAAGCTTTTACGACTTTAAAAAATGCTCTTCAAACAGCCCCTGTCCTGAATTGTCCTAATTTTGAACTACCTTTTACCCTCCACACGGATGCTTCTAACGTAGGGATCGGTGGAGTCCTAACTCAGGAATTCCCCGATGGCGAACACCCGGTAGCCTATTTTTCCCGCACCTTGAATAAACACGAGAAAAATTACGGAATCACCGAAAAAGAGTTACTGGCAGTATTGGATTCTGTTCACCATTTTCGCGGTTACATAGACGGTAGCAAATTTACTGTAGTCACAGACCATAGTAGTTTGAAATGGTTGATCTCTCTAAGTAATCCCTCCGGCAGACTCGCTCGCTGGGCTTCTCGCTTGTCCCAATACACTTTCGATGTCATCCACCGTAAAGGTGCGGACAATATTGTCCCAGATGCCCTGTCAAGAATTGAACTTGCCACATTAAACATCGATACAATTGCCTCTACCCCATCCACAAAAGATGAATGGTATCTCAAAATCTATGAAGGATGCAAAAACAATCAACAAAAGTTTCCCAATTTTATTATAAAAGAAGGACAACTATATCGCAATTGTAAGGCCCCACTGTCCATCCTTGAAGATTACTCTTGGAAACTCGTTGTGCCCCTCGAAAAGAGAAAACAAGTAATCATCAACAATCATAGTGCCCCCGACTCTATACACCCAGGAACCTTCAAGACGTATAAAAAGATTTCCTTGAAGTATTACTGGCCTGGTCTTTTCAAGCAAGTTCGCAACTACATCTCCAAATGTGAAACATGTAAAGCTTACAAACATAGTACGGCACCCCCTGCCGGCCTAATGGGAAAACCCAAACGTGCTGATAGACCCCTCCAATCGTTATCTATGGACCTCGTCGGACCTTTTCCCAGGAGTTATTCTGGACACATGCATATACTCAGCATTGTGGATATCTTTACCAAATTTTGTTGGATCTTCCCCTTAAAAAGAGCCAACGCCGCCGCCATTGTCAAACTTGTGGAAAAACACATTTTCATACCCTACGGAACACCCAAAACCGTAATAGTTGACAACGGAAAACAGTTTATAGCACAAGAATTTAAAGATTTCCTTGCTTAATACGGGATTAAAGATATTTATTATAATACCTTGTACACTCCCCAAAATAACACTGTCGAAAGGTATAACCAGACTATTAACACAGCTCTGGCCATTTTGGTTGACAAAGACCAACGTAATTGGTGTAAGAATTTAGATAAAATTCAAGCTGCCATGAATAACACTGTTAACCTATCCACTGGTTACACCCCCTTCTTTTTAAAACACGGTATGGAACAGGTGGTACATGGTTCATTGCACTGGAACACGAATTTCCCCACGTCAACCACCTCCACAAGCAATCCTGCCGTTGATTACGCTCATCGTTTGGAAGAACTTACTGCCATTTATAGTGAAGTTACTGATGCCCTATTGCTGGCCCACCAAAAAAGTGCGGACAGATATAACCTACGTAGGAAACACATCACTTTTAATGTAGGCGATGTTGTCTGGAGAAGGAATAACACCCTCTCTCAAGGAGCCCTGTACTTCTCTGCCAAGCTGGCACCCCGTTTTGTCAAGGCCAAGGTTGTAAGAAAAATATCGGACTTAGTTTACTACCTGTCCGACTCCTCTGGCAAACATACTGGTAATTACCATATTAAGGACATTGTAAAGTCTGGAAGTGAGGAGACAGTTGAAACTGCCCCACCACCCCAGCAACTTTAAACTAACCCATTGTGTATTATCACAAACTATTGTAAGCTTATGAAGTCTTACCATAATTAGGCGTGTAAAGTGTCAACTACATGTCAACCTATTCGTCAAAAACGAGTTTAACCTACCTTTGTAAATAAATGTATATTAACATATTATGACCATGAAATATTATTCCTGTAATAACGTTCTTTCCCTCACGACAATCGTTTTCTCCCTTTTTACGTTTTATTTTCTCACCTGTTCTGAAACTGATCATTTTAGAATAGAGACACGTTTTCGAGTTACAATCGCCGGGAAGTCGCGAACCCGCTTTTGCTTCTCAACTTCTACACTATGCAATGTTTATGTCATGTCACCCCATTTTCGTTTCATTTTGTTCCCTTCGTCGTGTTAGAAAGAACCACCCCACTTTTGTTTCTGTCCTTGTAAAATAACGATTGGTAATCACTCATAAGAGTGCCATCCAAAAGAGTTCGGATTTTGTAAATTCCAAAGTGTTAAATACCGACCCTTTTTTTTAAAAAAAAGAAAACCTGTCAAGTACAGCCATTAATTCTTTCTTGTCCAATTCAACGTTACCTTGAGTATGTAAAACCCTATAGTGGTCTCAAAGGCAAGAACCAAGTAGCAATTAATCACATAATTGTCTTCTTTGTATGTACATAATTTTTTTTTCATTTTTTTCAATTTTTTCCTTTCAAAAATTGATGGCGTCCTACCCAAGCTCACATTTACCAAAAATCGGATTTTGACACATCCATTTTGGGAAATTGTATTTATAAAAGAAAACCAAATGTCGGTCCTATAAAACCACATACCATAACTGGACTCGCTTCAACTAAAAGTATGTAAAACCCATTAAGGTCTTTTATTGTATGACGAGATCTCGATTTCTTTTCTCTACTGTTACGTCACGTATGTCTCGTACCTCACGTTTCAACTCTACGGGACAGGTTAGTAAAACCTTACGGTTATCCTGATCTTCGAACGCAAATAATTATATCACAACGTAAATCAACAGGACTTTGTTCGATCATCGTTGCATAATATAAACACCCAACCTTTGTCTCACCATTTAACCAAGTGTTTGCAACCCAATTGCACGCTACAATGAACAGTATGTAAAGCCATTATGGGCCTGTTCTCACCCATCGCACGATGTAAGTAGAAATACCTCCTACCATCATCTTGCACCTTGTAACAAATGAAGTAACATTGAAATTGTTTATCTTCTCTATTGTTCCATCGTACGCCTCTCCAGGCTACGGAGTTAGTCAATCTAACAAATCTTTGCAAACAGTATCAAATGATACTGCTAGCTTTTGTTGAATTATATTTAAATGTAAAATTTGTCACGCGATAGGAGAGATCCTTAAAAATCCACCACTACACGAGAAGTTCGTTACAATTACTTAATACTTATAACCATGTGTTATAATTTGGTCGTGTGACATTAATTTGCCATGAGTACCGCCTTTGTGTATAATTTGGTGGTGTGACATTAACTTGCCATGAGTACCGCCTTTGTGTATAATTTGGTCGTGTGACATTAATTTGCCATGAGTACCGCCCTTGTGTATAATCTGGTCGTGTGTCATTAACATGTCATGAGAACCGCTTTTGTGTATAATTGTGTACAACCCTGTACACGAGACGTGGAGACGTAATAATAATACTTACCGTGATTCGTGTGAACGACATAATATCGACATCGTCATCTCCTTTAAGGAACTGTTTTTTACACTCTTTGACTTCTGTCTATAATTGAGTTGTACCTTGCATATACTGCATACTCGTACACTATACGTGAAGACGTTACAATACTCACCATGAATCGTGCGAACGAAATAATATCAAACCTTTATATGTGAACTACGTAAGTATTTCACAGAAACCTCTTTGTTCAACGCCAATGCCCGTGGACTTCCTGTTTTTGCTGCTTTCCAAAAAGAAAAGAAGCCCAGGAATATCTACTATCCCAAAAGGACTAGTTTTCAGCTTCACTGTCAATTATGGGGCATAGTGCCGCAGGAGTTAATCGATGGGCACAAAACCACTAAACTCGTCGTCTGGGAAACGAATAAGAAGAATCCCAGGTTTGTGAAATTGGAACTAGGGTCTGTCTTTTCTCACAATCATGTAGAAGTTTAAAACGACCCCTAATCTTTTGCCAAATACACGCAAAAGATTAGCCTCTTTAGTACAATGTGTATTCAAATACTGTTTAAAATTAATCCACTTTATTAAAATGTAAAGAGTCAGGAAATCTGCTGGTTGAATATGTTTCACTCTCACATAGAGGTTGAATTGGAAATTAGTCCAGTCTCTAGCAATTTCGTAACTCAATTCCCGTCCTTTTTCCTCCCACTCCCTACCCCCATGCCCTCAGGCATATATATGAAGTGGAAAATCTGTTGTCGACCATATTTCGCCCTCACTTCGAGTTCGAATCGGTAATTGTTCCGGTCACCAACAGGCTTCCTACCTCACCTTTCACGTATGTTGTTTTTTTTTTTTTTCTCTCCTCAACGAAACACATTCATGAATTTTGAATATGTATGATACGCACTTGGCGTATCGTCTGTCTTTTCTGACAACCTTTATTCATGAATTAGTTTCCCTGCTGTTGCCGTGACTCGCTCACGAATTTTTTGTCTTGTTCTTTGAAATCCTACGAAAATGTTACCACCTGTATGTTAACATAGGCCAAAGAAGGCCGGTTGTTTTTTCAACCAAGACAGTTTGTCATTCGGCAAACGCCAAGTCATCCTAATAAAGGATAATGTTTATGTAATCAAAACTAGTTAGGAATCTCTCTACCTCTCTCTCACACTCTCCGTCACTCTCCGGACCGGCAGTTAAACCTCGTTTGTTTATTTTTTCTGGACACATTTTGTTTCTCTCCAAACTTTTCTTCATTGGTCCCTAGGCAGGTAAACTTCAAGAAATTTGCTTTAATAATAATTCCCCCCGGATTTAAAAAGAAGCCCAGGCGGATGCCATCTCCAGCAGCCAAGCTGAGCCTCACCTCCTAGCAGCCTGCGCTGTGGTTACAAAGGCCCCTCGACTACTACTCGCTACACACTTGTTCCATCTTGTTCCATCTTGTTCCTGAAAGCACAGACCATACCACTCATATGTATGACGTTTGTCGCACCACTGCAAGCCGAGTTGTCCCACTATACTTTATGACACTCTGAACTACCTTTCGGACACGCTAGTCCCGGAGTTCAAATTTCTTGCCCTCAATGCCAATGCCAGTTATACCGTCTCTTGCTCTGTCATGCAGTGACACATACCAGGTCATGGGTGAAACATAATTACCCTTTGCCCCTCCAGTAAACACAAACTGCGCATCTCTAAAAAGTTATCCTGAGCTACATTATGCTCCGATAACCAACACATACGATCCGTGCCCACCATAATAGCACATAGGACTCGTACTGGCATAACTACGGAACCTGGACTACTCTCTCCAATGACCACTGTAACCATAGCCGCAGCCCCGCAAACCACAGCCCTACTTCGCAAACATCAACGCCCACAACGAAGCAAAGTGTTCTTTCCAAGGCCTAAGTGTACTCCTGAGTGTTATCTCAATGGGTCAGATTACAGTGATAATGTAATCTTTTAGAGTCAGTGAAATCTCGTTTCCTTCGCAACTCTTCGAAACCAAAAAACCAACGCAACGCAAACTTAGCTTCCAGACCAATGAAACCCTAGAATCACACCTTAACATTCCGTCTCTTGTTTTTCAATTGTATAATGTTGTCTATTGTTTTTTCAATTGCATAACCATGCCCTTTTGTCTTTCAATTGTATAATGTTGTCTATTGTTTTTCAATTGCATAACCATGCCCTTTTGTTTTTCAATTGTATAATGTTGTCTATTGTTTTTTTCAATTGCATAACCATGCCCTTTTGTCTTTCAATTGCATAATTTTGTCTTTTGTCTTTCAATTGCATAACCATGTCTTTTGTTTTCTAATTGCATAATTGTACTTGTTGTTTCCACACCTGCTCTCTCCCCAAAATTATTTGCTCCAAACATGCTATGTACCCTTCCTCATTTCTCCCCACAAATATTGTTACCTAGCCTATGGCATAAGCTAGTCATTATGTTTTAGCTAGGCATCTCTCTGGCCATCCAAGTCTCTCAAACTAAGGGCAACTCTTGTTTTGTCAAAAAACCCCAAGGGAGGCACATAGAGGATCTTTTAACCCTGATGCTCCATTACCACGTCGCCTTTTTTTACGAGCGCGGGGGGAGGTGTCATATAACAGATTTTAGGCGCAAAGATCCTACAGTTGCCAACTTGAGTAGCGGGAATTATCAGGTTAGTTGCTGGGTCAAACGTAACGCGCAAAAGATCCGCTACAGTTCCCCCCACCCCCGGCGACCGAGCTCCTCGTTCCTCCTTCTTACGCGCCGACCTCTGACCTAGCTGGACGTGTGTTCGTTTCGGCGCCCGCGTTCCAATTCGCACCGCTCGGTCGAGAAGCCAAAATGTACGACAATGTCGCGCTTTGAACATCGACAGGCTGGCACCGTTTGTTTGAAACACGGCGCACCGTCCTGCAATCAACAGGATACCCCGACAACACCATGCTGTGAGTCTCTTACATTTCCTATTACCCTTGAATGTGTCCGCTAATAACCTAAATTCGTCCACGCTGCCTGTCGGTCTAGAGAGAGCTGTTAATTATTTCCCAGAGAGAGATCAGGGAACCCTTTGATGATAATTCTAGTTAGGATGTAACAACCTGTATTCTATTGTCATTCACCCATGTAATGTCCATTTTGCCGCTCAAATACAATGTTGATTTATAAAAACCTAACCTCTTTCATTTGGGGATAGCGGTTGTATGGGAGTGTTTTGTGTAGACGGTGGGATATGGATTCTTTGAGCCTCGCGCTGACCCCGAACCCTGACTATGAGAGAGACGTCTCATGCCCCCGCATCTGAGCTGGCCGAGGGAAAGTCAGGGCCCCCCCCAGGTCCGACGCGCGACACTATATATACCTCATCATTATGTTAAGTAAGTAAAATTGTATATTATATAAATATATTTTTAATCGTTGTATTGAGTACAGGATGTCTCTGTTTTCTTTTTTTTTATTTAAATTTTGTTATGTACTTAACTTCTATTAGTTTATATTATACACGCTCATAAGATCAGTTTATTATTTATTCGAGTACAATTCTCATTTAGATCTCTTCAACTAGAAATATAAATGACTTATTATACACCTACCTATAAAAATGTAATGTTTTGTGTACTTAATATATCTTAAATCAGTTACTTAAGATGAGTTAATATATTTGTTAATACATTTATTTTCTTTCCGTCAGTCGCCGCTTGTCATACGAAGTAGGTAGTTGCCGAGGTAAACCAGAACAAACGAGGCCACGTTTTGTGATGAGTGGGGAGGTTTTTTTTTGTAATATTAACTATATTATTTTCAATATTTCACGAAAACATATTAATTGTGTACGCCTTGAGAATAATATATAAAAAAATTACAAATAAACTGAAAAAAAATCATTCAGACGATAAAATGCTTTTGGTTTCCCCAAGTTTTGTTTTGTATCGTGGAATTTTTAAAAAGAGCGCTTGAATTCAGCAGGGAAGTTGTTTTACTAGCGGTATTACGTAGAAGTGTTTGGAAAAGATTAGACGTACACTTGAAATTCCTTCGATTTATTAAAGGGCCGCAAGCCCCTTGCTGTTTTCTTGGATCTCGCCAAAGCCTTTGATACTGTCTCTCACCGCATACTTTTGAAGAAACTCCTTCAGATAGGAATAAAAGGTACTCCCCTTAAATGGTTTGAGAACTATTTAACAAATAGATCGCAATCGTCTCTTATAAATTCTGCTAAAGAATATAGAAGTACAAGTTTACCAATCACGTACGGTGTGCCTCAAGGCAGTGTATTAGGCCCACTTCTCTTTCTAATATATATAAACACTTTACGTAACTTGGCAATTGATGGAACTATAATTTCTTTTGCTGATGATACGGTAATCATCTTTGAATCTGATAATTGGAACTCAACTATGGAAAAAGCAAATAAGGGCCTAAATAAAGTAAAACATTGATTAGACGACAACCTTTTGACTCTTAATATTGACAAAACAAAATACTTACTTTTCTCCATACGCAAAGTCACTACTCCTCAAAACTGTCCTAATCTTATCATTCACTCATGCCCACAAAATCATATTACCCCTACGCCTCTCCTTAATAATTGCTCATGCACCAACCTAAAAAAATCCGACCAAATTAAATATCTAGGGGTTGTTATAGATGATCAACTACGTTGGGAGGATCATGTCAATTTCACAACAAAAATATTGCGCAAATTGTGCTATATATTTCTCTCTCTCAGATCAATCCTGAACCTTCAGACAATGAGATGCATATATTTTGCACTTTTCCAATCAATAGCTACATACGGTATCGTGGGATGGGGAGGCTGTGCAGCTTCAATTATTAATCCCATGATCTTAATTCAAAAACTGCTACTAAGGATTATATTAAAATGTCACCCATCTCACCCTTCAGACCCACTTTTTAAAAAATTCGCAATCCTAGACATTAGACAATTATACGTTAAGACAATTCTTATACACATAAGGAAAAATGATTTAACACTCAAAACTCAACACAATATTTGTACCCGCTACTCATCACACCAAAAATGTAAAATTCCTCCAACAAAAACAGCCTTCGCCCAGCGACAGTTCTCTTATATAGCGCCTAAAATGTTCAACTTACTGAGTATTGATATTAAAACATCGAAAACTGATGATCTTTATGCCATTAGTGTACAGAACTGGTTATTTGCTCAAGGAAGGAAATATTATAAAGAATAATACAACTTAATAGTGTTCTTATTTTTCGAGTAAAAATTTTATCTCTAAATTAACTTTCAACAAAAACTTTATATTACGGTGATGCGATTATTTTTATTTTTATTTTTATTTCTATTATCCCTAGCATTATCTATTATTTTTATTTGTATCCTACCTTATTTTTATCTTTATGTTTACAAGATTCACCTACTCCAATTCCTTTCCTGTATGTGATCATGTACATAATATTATATATTCAGTATTGGTTATTTATGAAGGGAAAGAACTATTTTAAAGAATACCTGACATCATTAAATAAGTTCATTTGCTTTCTTATTCTTTTTTTTCATTTCAATTCTGTTTAAAATTTATTTTTAAATAATTATTTAATTTATCTTTATTTTCATCGCTTTCTTATTTTCAGTTAAACCTATTTAACCTATACCTATTTTACAACTGAATGAATCATGTATTACATTTATATAATTATATACAAACTTCGACTACCATAATACGGACATGTGTCTAGTGTGGTAGTCGAAAAGAATGTAAAAAACCTGTTTCTTAATATATTTTTATGATAAAGAAAAAAAAAAAAAAAAAATTCTCATGGAGGGCTCATTGCGAATGATTTAGATCTATGGTTCAAACGGTTCATATGCCAACAAATATTTGCCGTACGTGCTAAGCGCTTTCTTTACCGAGGGTCAGATATTGTATTTTTTTGTAATGTTGTATAGTGGTGAATAAATTTATAATTACCTTATAAAGGTTTTTGTAATCCCCGATTGTGCAGGCCCGATCATAATAATCGAAGCTTATTTAAAAAAAACCAAAGCAAAGATTAA